>NW_026623770.1:347314-359394 GCF_030028575.1 Malurus melanocephalus | reverse complement strand
CCCCCCCCCCATCCCCAGAATGAGGCCTGAGCCCAGTTTACACAAGATATTCTGGAGAGAAGGCTTCACCCGAGGCTGGAGCCTTGGGTTTAAGATACCACAGGGCACGTTGACCCCTTCCTCAGGATGTTTGGTCTCTCTGCCCAGCAGAACTCTTAAACTAAGCTGGAATATCAGGCTACAGGAATTACAAGCATGCAGGGCTAAGGGGTAAAAGGGATACATAAAGGGTACAGAAAATGTGTAAAGGGTATAAAGTATATAAAAGGGTGCATAAAAAGGAAAGACAAAAATCATCAGGCATTAGGGTTGTACTCTCCCATAGATTGCTACATAGCATGTAGCTCTTACATGGGAAAGGGTTCTTCAGCCTTGCCGTCCCTTGTGTGGCTATCAGATATTGGGTCCGAAGAGAATGGAAACATGAGATTCCACCTATTTCTTCCATAAGTCGTGGTACTTTCTTTGTTCTTTCAGAGACAYTGATGTTTGATGCTTTAGGGAATCCATGGACCTCAGTGGACAAAAATCAGCTAATTTGCCAGAGAAGACTTCTTTTCCATAATGTTCCTTTATTTATAGTGCTCTCTATGAAAAAGCTTTTGCAGATTATGAAAGATGCAGATTATGCCCCAATTGCAGATTGACCAGTCTATGCTATTCAGATTCAGTCAACTCACATTTTTTGAATAAAATGCTGACATAGCCTGTTTCTCTTTAATGACTCATCCAATTTTTACCGTAGTATGTATTATCTCTAATTTTAGTATAGTGTTATCTCTTCAGAGATTAATATCAGGAAGGGTGAAAGAATGAGGTACTTTTCATTGTCATTTAGCAGAAGAATGTGAGTTTTTTGTTAATCTTTATTAAAATAGTTTGTCAGATAAAAATAAGAAAGCAAAATATTCTGTAATAGAATATTCACCATTATAAATTAACTGTAAAGAAATGATTTTTAGTTCTACCTGGAAAACTATTAAAAAACCCCTATTTGCAGATGGAGATTTTGTCAAAATTCTTAAGACTTGAGGATTGGTCAGACATCAGTCAGTTTAATGGTATGCAATTGGATTTTTTGCATTGCATTTTTTTCTTGAGTTTGGTTTTGTCACTCTCTTGTTTTGTTTTTTTTGTCTCCTCCCCCCCCCCCCTTAATTATTAATTACCTCAACTCACAAGTTGTCTCTTTCATCTATCCTTTTGGGGTAGAATGAGCTGCTCTGCTGCTTATAGACAAAACACTTTATCAGTGGGAATTGTGACTGGCCGTAAATACTGTATTTATAAGGTCAGTGATCTTCCAAACCAAGGATCTTCCAAAACACTTAAGTTGTACATCATGAAGAGACGTCTTTGGTTGACTGTTGCTGTGATTGTAGACAAGAAATATTAGGGATTGTTTTTTATATGGACAGTGTAGGAAACACTACTGTCTGGAACATATTGATATTTTAAAAACTGATAATTTTATCAAAAAGGATAGCTTTTACAAAATGTGAATATCGTGCCTAAATTATATTTATGGATGACTACTGAGGGGTTTTTGTGRCTGTTTAGACAAGAAAGCTCATTTGGATATAAAAACGGATACCTTAGAGGTTTCTTCCCAGCCTTAGCAATTCTATGCTTTTATTATAAACAGGACCTGTTGTCTTGTTGCAAGCTTAATAATCACAAAAGTTTGCATACTTGATACAATGCTGTATTTTTAAAATATAATTTTATATTTCAGTATATTGTGTATGTGGGTTTAATGTAATATATTCTTCATATGTTGGAGAATTCTATTTCCTTTTTCAATGAATATTAGTCAACTTATACCAAAATTATGGCAAAGGTGAAAAATTTGATCTTTATATGTATAAAGAGGTCCTATTTTAAAAAACAAAATATAACTCTAAAAAAATTAACTCTGTGAACAAAAAACAAAAAGAAAAAAAGCACCATTTTTGATGTTTTAATTTAACCATAAACTAAACAATAGCCAGCTGGTATCTTTATACAAAACCTATTAATCTGTCCATTTCCTTCTTTTCTAAAACCGAAAAGCATGTTAAAAAAAAATCTGTGTGGAAAAATTGGCTCTTTTTGTTAACCAAGAAATGGAGTCAAAGGAAGTACAACTGTGAGGGGAGTTCCAGTTACTGTACTACTGTATTACCTACCACACCTATTTTTAAAACAAAATTTTTAATATCCATACCTCTGGCAATTTGCAGACTTCTGAGGTAGCAGAATGGGCAGGAAAGCTGAAGGATGGAAACATCATTACAGTTTCAATCACAGTGGGTGAGAGACAGCCAAGTAAGACTAGGCATGCCATAGAGACTTCATCCTCAAGAATATTCCAAACTGAAGTGAACAAAGCCCTGAGCAGCCTCATTAACTTTGAGGCCAGCGCTAGTATTAGTGAGAGCCAGGCTTGATTAATACTGAAGTTGTTCTTCCATGTCTTCTTGACTCTGACCAAAGCTTCTTGCAAGTACATTGAACACAGCAGGCGGACCTGTAATGAGTTTGTTAGTAAAAATACAGAATTTGAGAAAAATTAAAATAGGTTTTAAAACCAAGATCAAAATATTGATCAGAAACTAAAATACTCCCAAAGATCTATTTCTCTTTTTGTCCAGGAAGGCTATACATCCAAGTGTTTTTTTTTGGTCAATGGTCAATTATTTAGACAAAAACATCAGTTCTCTTTATTTCTGAAATAAGAATGACATTCATTATGTTCCCCCTCTTTAGTTAAACAGATACACAAGTGACTTGGAGTGATTTTATGATGATACTCTATTCCTGATCATCTGATTTATGCCCAGAAATAGGTCCTCTAACGTTTAAGGTGAGTCGAGGGGAGGGGTGGGAGCTGGGCAAACTCTGGCACCGACTTTGTTCGGAGCTCACTCCTGTGTTCYGTGGTTTGCAGCATGGACACAGTTACATTGTTGCTTTAGCTACCTTTGTTTTTGTTAGCAGCCATTTTTTCCATGGCCTCTGTTGTTACTGCTTGGACTGTTCGGCTTAGTTTAGTCYGAGAATCAGACCATCGGTGGGCACCGGTTCGCACAGACCGGCGAGGAAGCCACGGGGACACCGCATCTCCACTGGGTCCTTGGGAGAAGTTGAACCAACAGAAGAAAGGACTCTAAATCCATCAGCTTCATCTGCTGCGAAGAGGAGACCAACATCAGAGGTTCACCAGGTTCTCATCTGTTTTTTCTCCTTTTGCAAGCTGTGTGGACTCTTCTTCCTCCCCTGAGGCAAAGCCATCCACCATTTTGTTCCTTCTCACCATATGCTCGGTAGTTTTTCCTTTCCTGGACATTCTTGGTTTATTTTTTCTGCTGTCGGTGGGGAAGGAGGGTAAGGTTCTGAAGGTTCAATATCTAACAGTTATTGATTTTTTTTTCCCATGCCCTACAGGCACCTTGTTTGTTAAATAAGTGGGTTTTTTTCATTTTCATCCAGAAAATTCATTTTGCATTGGTGGGAAGGGATTGCTGAAACCCTTTTCTTTAGAGGAAATGTTCATTCCAGAGCATTTTCTCCTCAAATTGTCTCTAAATGGATCAGTAATGCAAATCACCATTACAGGTAGAGAACATGGGACTTCTTTTCATGAATTTACTATGCTAGGTATTCAGTCAGTTGTGGATAGTTGCTTGTGGCTGGCAGGTCTGATTCAAAATGTTGTGTTGTACCCTGACTACATCTCATTGTCTATAAAATAATCTCATCTTTGCTACTATGGCTTTGTTGGAGTGAAGAAATCTGGGTGGTTCTCTTGCTACCAGTCAGCTTTAATGCCAAGGGAGAAAAACATGTCTGAGGCAGCACATGTGCGGCAGGAGTTGAGCCGTGAGAGCTAAATGATTGTTGGGTAGATCTACCTCTGCCTCTGCCTCTTGTATATCTCTGCGAGAGAAGTCATTGCCTCACTGCAGTAGAAATGACCCTTGTTTATTTGGCTCAGTAATTCTCATTTAGTTTTGAAATTCAGTGTACCAAAATAAACTAAATCCTCCAGTGAAACAGTGTCTTTTGGTTTAATTTTAGTTACAGGAGCTGAAAGAGCTTTCTCATATGAAAGGTGTCAAGGTGTCCCAGAGTTGAGGAAAAGCATTGCTTTTTGGAAATAAAATTACTTTGTGACAAATGGTATAAAGTGAAACAATACTAGCCGCAGTACAACACTCATTTGGAATAAATGGCATGTTCAAAGGAAGGTGAGTTTTTTGCCAGGGAATTTATCTCACTACCTTCCCTCAGATAGGATTTTATGGTGCTAGTGGAAAAGAAGGTGTGCTAAATACTAAGAAGGAAAATTTGAAATATATTCTTATCCTTAGCAGTGTGTCACATATATTTTATTTTATCCCCAAATTATAATTAAAAGTTCATAGACATGTCTGTTACATTTAATAATTTTTTACTTGCAGAAGGAACTAAATAGTTTGAAATCCTATTACTTTTAAATCCTATTCTAACAAGCAACATTGTTTTAGAAGCCAAGCTACAGTAAGATGCAGAGGAGTCATTCTATAAAAAGTATAATAAAATAACCCTGGAAAGGCTCTCATTTGCCTGAAGGAATCCAGGTGTATTCCAGCAAGAAGATGCTGGTTGCACCACTCTGTCATACTCCACAAACTTCTAACATCTTGCTAGACATTCTGTCCTCTCTTACCTGTCACCCAGAACACCTCTCCAGCCTGTCTTTTGTCTCTTATTGTTCATTTCACGGTTGTAAGGTGTCAACATTCATAATTAGGTTGAGGGTGGTGAATTTTTCAATGGAATAAAAAAATATGAGGAAGAACTCATTCTGATTAAACAGAACTACTACTTATAATATGAAATATATGACCTCAGCTAATCATACTATAGAATTATCATGCTTCTTGATACTGAAATTAAGGAATAATTTAATAACTCCTCTTTACATAAGTTTTTGAGGTTTCACATTTGTTTTCTGCTCTTTAAGCTATTTAAGTGTGGGATAAGATTTACTAGCTGAATGCAAAAATCTTTTGACTCTAAGAGAATGAATTGTTTAATCCAGCAGTTTAACTTGACGACAGTTTCAGTGTCCGAAGACACATATGACAATTACGTGTCATTTATTCCCTTCATCAGAGTTTCCTTCAGTATTGCCTAAGGAGATTTTATTCCAAAAATTATCTTTTGTCAAATCTTATTAGCATGACTGAAATTACATCCTAATTAAGAATGGTGTTTGGGTAGGTTGCCTTTCATCCATGAAGTCTGTTTTTAGGGTTARGGTGTCCATTACTAGGTTACTCTGTGAATAAAGGCAAAGGATTGTGACAACAAAACTGGACAATGAGGTCAGAACACAGGAGTACCAGCAGAAAACATGAAGAGAAATTTCAAATGTGATTTTGCCAGTTATCTATCTCCTGACAGGTTGCTTTGTTGAAGAGTGACTGGCTCAATGGGGCTGTCCCTAGAAAATTGTTTTTGCAGGTGGACAGCTGCAGAGTCTGCTTTGAATAAATACCTCTGAAAGAAGGTAAATTTAGAGTAATTTATAAGATTGGACTGAGCAGATATACACCTAATGAGCTTTAGTTCATTGCTGTGAGATTTGTTTTAAATACTGATTATCATGTAAGTACTGCACAACCAGGCTCTGTTCCTACCCAGAACCTGGGTCCTACTTTTGACATCACAAAATATAGTACTGTGACTGGTACTGATATTCCTATCAATCCAAGCACTATGAGGAAACTCAAGTTTTGGCTGATTGGAGGTTTTTAAATAGTGAGCAAATTATGTCTGACATCAGTGTGAACTTGGGTCAGACAATCCATGTGTACATGTATTAAGCACAAATGAAAAAAATTGGTTGTGAAAAAATCTGTCTGGAAATCACCAGCTTTAATCACAAGAATGAGATGCTTGAAAACTCATTTTGAAGTCAGTGTGAAATACAAGCACTTACAAGAGGAACAGGATCAGCTTAGATGAGTTAGAGCCTGATGTAGCAGACAGATGTAATACTACTGATAATTGTACTGTTGGCTTTATTATTATTATTATTATTATTATTATTATTATTATTATTATTATTATTATTATTGCAATTCTTATATTTTACTTTGTTTCAACTGCTTTACTGTTCTTACCTCATTCTTTCAGTTTTACCTTTTTCTCCCTGCTGATTCTCCTCTTTCTGCCACCAGGAGAGGAACAGGGAAGTGGGCAAGGGGCTGCATAGTTCTTAGTTGCTGGTTGGGTTAAACCAAAAAAAAACCAAACTAAAAGTATGTATTAGAAATGAAAATGTACCCTGTTCAGGTCTCTGTTTATGCCAATGTCTATTAATATTTCGGAATTGCTTTTTATGTGACGCTTCAAYCTCAGTTTCTCTTATTTCAGTGAAGTCACACCAAGTTACACCCTAAGAGTTAAAAATGAAATCAAACTAAATTTACCAAAAATGATTAAATACTCGGATATCTTCTGCATCATACAACTTCCAGTACTTTTGTCAGGAGATGTTGAATAACAGCTTGAAAAACTTTGGCCCTCCATTATCAAAGAACACCAGCCTTATTTCTTGTAAAAAAATTATTGTATGAGAATCAACAATGTTAAAAGTGAAGAGAAAATCTCCACAAAGGCTCCAACAATTGAGAGCTTTTGCAATCCTATTTATTTTGCATGGGCACAGTGTCTCCCAAAATTAACAAGGAAGAATTCAAAGGATCCAGCTAAGTGCTTGTCAAACCACCAGGAGCAGGAGAGGAAAAAGATTAGGAAATAAGAAAGATGTTGTATGGGTGAAAATGCAGTGGACAAGGAACTTGTTTATGCATCAGAAAACAAATCCTGAAGCAAATGTAAAAGCTATGGTTGTAACAGCTATGCACGTCAGCATTGTTTCTCGTTGAAGTAAGCGTGACAACCCTGTTGCAAGTGAAACTTCTGTATACAGAGTCACTGCCTCTGGTTCGTGTTTTTGAGAACCTATTGCTTTTCAAACATTACTTTGAATAATTTAGGGAATAATTTTTGACTGTGAGGATTGGGAGACCCTGGTACAGGGAAGAGAAGGTGTAGATTCCCCTTCCCTGCGAGTGTTCAAGGCCTGTTGGATGGGTCTTTGAGCAACCTGGTCTAATGCAAGGTGTCTCTGCCTACAGCAGTAGGGTCGGAATAGATGATCTTTAAGATTCTTTCCAACCCAAACCATTCTGTGATTCTATGATTCTGTGTTAGTACAGGAAACAGCTGAGTCCCCGAAGCAGCAGTGCATGAAAGTGTGTGATGGAGAAAGGATGGAAGATGAGAGAGGTTTACAACAGAAGGCAGATTTTTTCAAGAAAAAGACTAAGCTAAAAGATCATTTAAATGGAAAATAACAGCAAAATTATGTTCTTCCTTTCTTGTATTTTTCCAGGATAATCTATGGTAATAACAGCATCTTGTTTTATTTCTTTTGAGTCTTTTGCTGTATCCCACCTTCTTTTTAAAGTTAGCTCATTCTTTCTTTAATATATACATGCAATTTTCAGCATAGCTGCAGACTTCTGTAGCTCTCACCTGCCCCTGCTCCACACAATATGATGGGGTGTTTCCCCTAGTCCCACTGAATACTGAAATTTGGCCTTGTAGTGATCAAGAAAAATGCACGGTTGAATAAATAATTTCACATTAAAAACAGGGTTATTGGTGAAAGTAATTGGATTAGTAGTTCCGCAGCTGCACCTGATACATCACTGCAACTGTGTGTATGCCAAAAAAACCCCCTCCTAATTCTTGGTAATGAAACAAATGTGCCAGTGCAGGAAGACTGAGCAGAAACCCAGAAGAGTTTCTGATAATCCTGAATGATTATCTAACATATTTGTTTGGCCTTCATGATTTTATATGTATTCTATGTTGGCTTGCATCTGTAAACAACCTGAAATAATTTTGCATCCTATTAATTGCAAAAATGATACAGTGTACTCTTTATTTACAGCCTGATCCTCATGGTCCTCCTCCTTCCCTTACCTTCCCTGACAGGCTGCTTCAGGATAGGTCCATGCCTGTAGTACCTCCTCATGCCAAACACTGATAGGGTGTACTGCCATGAGACTGTAAAGTTATTGTAATATTTCCATTTTTTTACTATCTCATAATGATTCCTCCTCAAAAGCTCCCTGCTATGAGAAAACACTTTCCTGATGTTTGGAAATTCATCATTTAGAATCAAAAAAATCATAAAGGTTGAAAAAAATCTCCAAGATCATTGAGACCACTTTTTGACCAAACACCACCACGTCGATTAAACCATAGCAGTAAGTGCCATATCTAGTCATTTCATAAACACTTCCAGGGATGGTGATTGATAGATTCATAGAAAAAAGAGGATCCCTACCATAAGTAACTGAGAAGGAAAACAAGTTGTTGCATGTCCACATATCTTCCTTTATTTTTTCTTCAGTGAATTGTCTAGTAATTAGCTCTACCTAAAAATCTTTGTTCTCTTAAGCATCCAAAATTGTATTCAGCTTCTAAAACTGGGGGGAAAGAATGTAAACTAGGTAGACCACAAATTCCATCTTTTAATTTCCAGTCATTTTCTTTTACCAGCTTGCCACTGAAGTGGTGGGCTCTGTTGAGCCTGGGCAGGGGCTGAGCAAAGTCGAGCCACCGATTCCTTGTGTCACAGTGGCACCAGGTGGCTGCTTATCCGCAGGGTGGCCATGAACACCAGCATTGAGCCTGGAATGCAGGACAGCTCCGAATCTGACTGTTGCCACTGTTTCTCCATACCACCCAGTCTAGAAAAGCAGGGTGTGAGTGCTCTTTGATTTACAAAGCACATTAAGTTGGTGCCCAGCTTCAACAATCTGTTAAAAACTATTCTCTTCCACATTCCAGCTGGGGGGATTCTCTCTTGCAAGGCTTCTTGCAAATGATTTCTTCAGTGGCATCAGGTCCCAGGGGAAGTGCTGCTGCAAGCATTGACTTCTACATTCTCAGAGCTCAGGAAGGTGTGTGATTCACTTTGCTGCAGCTCAAGCAGGAGGGTTCCATGTGAAGCAATTGTCAACCAGAGCTTGTGGGATCACCTGCAGGGCAGCACTATTAGATGGCAGGATCTCAGTAGATTCGAAATCTGATAAGCTGAATTTCACATCTGGAACCAGAAGGTAATCTCCATTACAAGGTAGGGATTGGTAGATAAGATGCCTGGGAGACTGGGACCCTAGTCTTTCCTCAGCTCTTCTTTGGGTCAGTGGAGGGAGCACAGCATGTCCTCCAGCACCTGCTCCCTCAAATACAGGTCCGAAGCATCTCCATGCAGAGGAGGAGTGATACAATACAGCTTTCTATAAGTGTTTAGCTGCAGATGGAAGGAGTGCCCTCAGCAGGGATCTAGGGGCACCAGAAGGAAGTAGACAGAGACAGCATAATCCTTACAAAGACAAAAGTTTTCCTTTTGTGAGGGGCCCAAAACAACCCAGGATTTGAGCTGCAGCCTCACCAGTGCCCTGTACAAGGGGACAATCCCTTTCCTCGTCCTGCTGGTCACACATACACTGTTTCTCAAACAGGCCTGGATGCCATTGGCCTTTCTGGCCACCAGGGCATATGCTGGCTTATGTTCTGCTAGCTGCTGATCAGCACCCCCACATCCTTTTCCACTGGGCAGCTTTTCTGGCACATTTCTCCACAACTGGAGCATTGCTTAGGGCTGTTATGAGTTGTGGCTGAGTGCCTGACAGGCTTGTTCAGGTCTTTGTTACTCGTGGCAGGAATCCTGACAGGACAATGAGTGGATCATGGTCTTCAATATGCTTAGAACATCATGGGTGGCTCAGTAGCTGATAGGGCAGGTGCAGGAACCTGACTTGTGCAGGTGCTTGTGATGTCACTTGTAGCACAGTTCCTCGTAGTGCATACCTGGGAGCCTGGCTTGTGCCAGTGTTTATGTCACTGATGGATGAAATTTTCATCAGGTACTGAATGGAACCTGATCATACTTGTGCTTAACGATACCATGTTTGGCAGATGGAGAAGGTGTGGGAACTTGGTTAGGACAATTGCACTTCATATTTCACCATACTTCAGGCTCACTAAGGAGCAACAAACCTCATGTCCTCATGGTATATTTGTGAACTGGAAAACCCCATGTCACATACAAGGGAATGAAGGTGCCTTGAAAAATAATTTGAAAAGCAATTTTCAAAGCCAAAAATGCAAGAAAACTGAAGTACAGGACAAGATAGCAGTACTAAAATAGAATCTGTCTTGCCTCTACTACTGATCAGCAGCCAACTACTTGATTCTATAAATATCACTATCAGGACAAGCACAATCTGAGTTGTCCACAAACTGCAGGTGGACTATATGCCAGTTCCACTCTTCCCTTGAGTTGGTATTTCTCTTGAGTTTAGAAACGCTTTACCTGAGATGAAGATTGTTCCTTATCCAAGGCAGAGAGATGCCTTACCTGTGACAAATCCTCAATAAGGATTTATGCTTATTAATAATGAATAATAATTAATGCTGAATAATTACTATGAAAAATACTAACCCATTTTGCTACTCAAAACTGTAAGAAACTTAGTACAGATAAATTTGTCAAGCATAAATCATTGTCCTAGTCTGAGACTGATTGCATCTAGCTGCATCAAGGTTCCACAAGGAGTTAAAAAAGCAAGAGGATCGACTATGAGCAAGAAGATCCCTTGTGACTCAATGGGAATTTACTCCTTACTCTTTCTGTCTATAGTCTCTATGTGAATTATTCTAACTCAATTCTAGTGACTGATTTTCAAAGTTCCATACATCTCATTTGTTTAGCTAAACAACTTAAAAATGAGGTGCTTTGTCATCCCTTACTGAATTCTCCCACTTTACTCTAATTCATTTTTTCTCATTCTGCTCACTCCAGGAATTTTAGAACTTCATCTATACATTGTCTCAAGGTTTTCCTCTCTGCTTCTGTACTATAATCCYATTTTGGCATCATAGTACAGAAACAGAGGTCATCTTTGTTTATGCTCCTGGATAGCATAGCCCATCTGCAACCACCTTTGTTTGTGTTCCTAGATTCATATAGACTTATCCACAGCAAGCACTGATTCAAATTATTGTTGGATATCTACCCAAGTTGGATCGTACACTCTGAGAATACCCCAGAGAGTCTGGACTACCTTTTCATTGTTATCTCTGAACCTGAGCATTTGTTCTTGCCAAAAGACTAAATTGTTAGGCTAAAACCTACAGAAGCAGTTCTGAAAGTCAGGACAGAAAAGGCTTTGACACTGTGTGGTCCTTGTTCAGCTGTAGCTCAAACAGTGGTGTGCTAGTGACACTGGTTTGGTCACAAATCCAAAACCTGGGTTGTGACCTAATGGCAGGTCCTCCACTTCACCTTAATTGAACCTCGTATGATTGACCTTGGCCCATCAATCCAGATCTCTCTTGGGAGCCTTCCTGCCTACCAGCAGATTAGTACTCCCACCAAACTTGATGTCATCTAATAATTTACTGAGGGTGCACTCATTCCTCTCATCCAGGTTGCTGATAAAGATATTAACAGATATCCCCATTATGGGATCCTAGAGACCGCCACTAGTGACTGGCCACCAATCGACTGTTACTCCATTCACCACCACTCTCTGGGCTCAGCCATCCAGAGGCATTGTTTTAACCAGGGAAGAATACAGCCATCCAAGTCATCAACAGCCAGTCTCTCCAGGAGAAGGCTGTGGGGAAAAAAAGTCAAACTCTTTATGGAAGTCTGGGTAGAAACATCCAAAACCTTTCCTTTACCCACCAGGAAGGTCACCTGGCCACAGAAGATCATGACCTGCCTTCCCAGAACCCCTTGTAAATAGACTTGATACCTGGATTGTCCTGTAGGTGCAATGTGATCACACTCAAGATGATCTACCCCATGAAAGTACCCAGCACTGTAAGGCAAACAAGTCTGTAGTTCACAAGATCATCCTTCCAGCACTCTTCAAGACACGCATCATCCATCAGTCAACCCTTCCCTTCCCTTCCCTTCCCTTCCCTTCCCTTCCCTTCCCTTCCCTTCCCTTCCCTTC
>NW_026623770.1:240167-347269 GCF_030028575.1 Malurus melanocephalus | reverse complement strand
TTCCCTTCCCTTCCCTTCCCTTCCCTTCCCTTCCCTTCCCTTCCCCTCTCCTGAACTTCCCTGAACTTCTTTAGCAGACTTTGCAGTCTCAGATGCATCAATGAATTTTAATTCACTTTCTGACATTAAATCCTTTAAGAAGGATAAATCCACATTTCCAAGTGGAAGAATAAGGTATTTGTAGCACCAATTAACCATTGCAGCATTTCCTGTTTCTGAAACTTCAGACGCCATAAATAAGTTTTAAAATTTGAAAGTAACTAGAAGGCCAGACTGAGCTAAAACAAGAGCTGACTTTCAGTTGGGTGAGATATGGCAGATCTCAGCTTGTTCCTGCTGCTCTACTTTTACAAAATAAAGGAAAACTACAGACAGAAATAAATTTTCTGGAATCTCCTACTCTTACTGGGTGATTTCATAGTAAGTTTAAAGTCAGCATCTGCTACAGAGTTAATGTTGATATCAGACAGTGGAATAAAGGCTTTGTTTTACATTATTTCTAATCAAAAGTCTTTTGAAATTGTCAGCTCTTCATCTCCTTTTTCTTCCTACATGACACTTTTCTTTCTTTTTTCTTGTCTTTTAGTCCCTGTGAGAAGGCAAATATAAAGAAGTCCTATACCTATCCCTATCACTGCAGAAGTTTTTTATCAGGATGTTGACCAAATAATGATTTTCCTGATCACCTAGGAAAATCCTACTTTGCTTTTGYATATTTATCCATACCTTACACTTTCAAAATGCACACACAACTTGCTTACAGTGTTTCTTGGCACACAACTAAAGCTATTTGAGAAAAGTGACCCAAAAATGAAGGATTAAACATATCTTTGATTTTTTTTACTGAACACAAAGTAGAAGTCTTCAGAACAAATGGACTCAAATCTTCAATGCTGAACAAAAGATATTTTAACTGAGCTGAAAAGAGTCACATGAGATGAAAACAAAAATTGGAATAATAGATAATATTTGTTGGACAAACCATATAACTTGTGAAGAACTTTAAGACTCACACAGTAAGTCCATAAATAGTAAACCTGCCATCACTCAGGACAGATGTATTAACTAGAGAATCGGGGTAGAAATGTGTTTCTGGTCTTCAGAATCTTAAATACTGGGGTTTGCATCACTTTCCTTATCAGCAGCTAAAAGAAGTATTGCCAGTCAGGCTTTATTTCTGCATTTCATCCATTAGCCTTAGATATTTATCTGTGCAAAAGACTGAGTCCTCAATTCCACCTGATTCCATCCTTATTTTTTCTGTATTATACATTCGCTGCATTTCTCAGCAGTTTGCTGGTTTTTCTAGCTTAATAATTTCTCATACCTAGTAAACCTTTCCTTATAATGGCCTTATCACTTCGGACTTTTTCTGGAAGTAAATTACCCATTTTTTATTGATTATTTCTAATATTGTAGTAATCAACACAGAGCGAAGTGCTCTAGATAACAAGGTGGCTCAAAAAGTGATCTTTTATGGTACAGTCTTTGCTTTATTTTGTGGCTTAAATGTACTTAGTGACACAATTGTTTTGCCAGGCCTATAGCTTGCATCTATGTGAACATATTAAAAATTACTTGGGCCTCTTCCTTCTACAATAAATTATGCCTGCATTGCAGCAGTGCTGAACCACATTTTGGAGCATTCTAGTTCTATGCCTTTAGAATGCATTCCAGCATTCTATGCCTGTGACATGAAAAGTGATTTTGGTTACCAGTATGAGGGAATATGATAGTACATAAATTCAGCTATGGAAAATAATTTCTCATATCATCCCTATTAGCTGAAGTCATGTTTTAGAGCTTTACTTCCTCTTAGGTTCCACACTCTCATATTTCAAACTCATCCCAAAATGTAGGGACTTTTGTTTTTATTAGTTGAAACCACCAGTATATGACTTGAGATTTATGTTCCTTTGAGGCTCCTTTGTAGCATTCCTTTTTTAAAAAAAAAATCTGTACATTTCCTCAATGTGGTGAGGATCCCCGTTCTGAAAAYCTAATGAAGTTATTGAAGAAGATCATACCTTTTGCTGATGATTAGTGTCCCACAGTTTGCCTATCTGCAGAAATTACTGTGCTGTAAACACAGGTGTGAATTAACTTCATTGTAATTGTTTTATATCCTTCCCTAGAGAAGTGTCCTTGATGCAAAATAAGGATGTATTATGTTGATTTCTAAGTCAGGGTTTGGCTGATATTCTGAACATATCCTTCTCTACCTGCTACATAATTCATTGCGAAACACAGTACCTGCAGGCTTTTTAACAGGATATTTTCAGAAAAAAACAATAGAGAATTGTAGGATTGCTTCAACTTGACATCTACACCTCTAGCATGCATAGGAAATAATGGAGACAAAATTGGATGAGTATCTCAGAAGCGGAGTCACCATCCTGTCTGATGTTCTCTGGTGTTTTTGGGTCAGGCTGAACTGCTGGAGGGAGCCAAGAGGATATTGCTTCAACTTAGGTTCAATGAATTGAGAGAAATTGACTTTGAATATATGTAAAGATACTGAAGAAACAATTTTAAAATTCTAGATTGGAATCTTTGCAGTTTGTCTGAATGTGTTTTGTATGTAAAATGATGGAAAAGTTAAAAATATGACTTGAACGTAAAAGTTGGACAGACTGAACCTCCGAATATCAGGTCGCAGCAGGTTCCTGAAAAACACTTGGTGTATTACCTTGACCATTCTCTTCACAGTTTAGGTAATGGTAGCATTGTAAATTCTGAGTACTAGCAAGTGTGAGCTGGCTTTGCTAAGAAACTAAAAATACGCTGCTGTTAGTGCAAGACCACAAAYAACTGCAAGAAGTAGTGGAAGACTGGACTATTTGATGCCTTGAGGTCAGACCTAACCACAGTCAACGTTTGCATCACTGGAAATTCTGTCCCACAGGAGATTTTTCCATTGTCTAACACTTGGTCTTTGCAATTGCACCCTGAGATCTTTCAAATAAATAAAACTGCCAGAATCAGACCATTGAAATAAGCCTCAGCCTGTGAGAAGACACTGTAGAACTTTGCCCAACTGCTATTAAAAATGTCTTTAAGTGATTGGATTGCTTATTTGTTATGTGTTTCTTTTGGGGCAATCCCAGCTTAGAGACATTGTTCTAAGGGAAGGGAAGGGAAGAGACATTGTAAATGTGGGACTGAGTGGGGTTTCAAAAAAAGAACCATCTCATCATAGAAGCTGCACTTCTCACCTACTCAAGTGAGATCCATTGATCTTAGTGTCTTTTAGTCTCACAGTTGCTCATTCAATTTATGACCATTATTGAATCATTCTGTGGTTTGAGGTTCGGAGGAAGTTTTAATAAAGGAAATATGCACTGTGATCAAAGCTATACAGCAATTTTGATCCAAATATGTTAATATTTTCCATCAGCCTGGGCAAAGTGCTGAAAGGCTAATAGTGAGAAATAAAAAAATTACACAGTTCTCTTGACAAGCTGCAGGTGTTCTAAACTAAAAAGACAAGTATCCCTTGCTGGTACAAGACAGTATTATTTTTCCAATTTATTATGCTGATGGCAGCCACAGTCTGACTGTAGGTTGCTCTCTCAAATTAAGCTAAAAGTTCAGTAGTGAAAGCCTGTGGAGACTGTGCACCAGGAAAGATCATAACACTATACAATGTACACTTCTACAGTGCAGCAACATAGAACCTTTCCCCTAGAAATACACTGCAACAGGAAACACAGAGAGTTTTGTGTTGCAATATCACACCAGTAATTTGGAAAATATAAAATAATTGCCTATATTACTTTCTGTTGAATGGAAATTCTATGAAACTTATGCATGATTTTTGATACTTGTAAGACTGCTATACTTCTGCCACTTTTAAGATTGTTTTTTCCAGCTGCAAAGAAGGTAAAATATTAGCAGAGTGAAATATTAACAGTAGCTACTGAAACAAACACAAGCAAGCTTTTATGAAAGCATTCTTTAAATATGAAGTCTTCCATGGCAGTTGTTAACCACTTCCTTTGGCTGCCTTGCAGGAATTCATTTAAGGAGAAGAGATAAAAACAAGGGCTGCAGGTAGCTTGAGATGACTTTTGCTGGGGATTTTTTGACATTGTGTACTGGAGAATGACAATATCAGTTGTTTGTTGCATATATACAAAATACTCCACATTTTGCTATAATTGTGAATGATTCATTTTTCTACAGTATAATTTTGATTTTAAGATGCCCAATGGCAATTTAGTTTCCACTTAGGAATTGTAGAAATTTCATCAGAAAGATAATATTTAAATAGAAGATCACCCACACAGAAGTAAGACTTGTAAATCTTCATATTATTTGCAAAAGGTACAGTTCCAGTCATTACTTCTCTAAAACGCCCTTTGAATTTGCATCACATCCAAACAAAACGCCAAAATTTAAAATATTAAGCCTAAATGTCTTCAGTATCTGTAATGTTCCTTTCATGTTATTTTCCTCTTCATGCTAGAAGTTTAATTGAGGACTACAAATGGCATTGCTTTTCAGGCAAAAATTATAGCACAATGCCCATTTTGAAGGCTGCCTATGGTGGTTGAAGATATTTTAATCCAGACACTAAAATAAAATTAAAATTGTCTGGATACCCTAAAAAGAATATACTCAAATCTTACGAAAGGCCATTTAAAAATGGGTGGAGTAAATGCTTCTTGGGGAAACTAAAACCTGGCCTTGAGAGAAGGGGAAACCTGCATCCTAACATAAGGTCTAAATACCTGTGAAATGACAAACCAAAACCCAAAGTGGGAGCTAAATCCTGGTAAAGAACTGTCTGTTACCATTATCTCTATAGAAAATATTTAAAGTAAGGGAAGTTTGAATATCAGTGTGTGTGAAACTGAGAGATCTTTTGCTTCTTGGAGGTTTAGACAGAGCCTAAGTGAGAACATTAGTCAGTGTAATTTTCAGCATACTCTTTGAGGAGATGTCTTCAAAGGCTTGAAAGCAATTTCACATTTAGGAATTTTCAGATTTTTTTTTTTGTCTGATATAAGTGTAAAACCTGAAGGAGGGATATAAAGTTTTGGTTGGTAATATCTGTAACCTTCAACTTCATACAGCAATGATGTAAAATTGCTCTCTATTCAAACTTACAAGATACTTTTAATGCAAATGTTAAAATTCCTTATTCTGTGAGCTTCTGTTGCCTTCATAGATGCTCAAATACAGTTTAGATACATGTTCTTTGTGGAAATAAAATAAAGAAATTGTTATTCTAGGCACATTTCGAACAAACAGTTTATAAATAAACATTTAAAGGCATATCAAGTCTCCACTCCGAGCATCCTAACAAATTACATGCCCACTTCAAAATGGCTAGCTATGAACTAAAACCACACTAATAATTTTAGAACCTTAATATAGAGTAGTTGTGCCAATTCTTTATGTAAGTCCAAGACCACCTGCTTTCTCAAATAAAAGACTGTAAATTGTTATTGCCACCTGATACCTGTTTGCTAGTTGTCCTCATTGAAAAGCACAGAAGGTGCATTACAGTTGGTAGAATGCACCATGCCAGGCACATCAGTATTTGTTCTTCAAAATCTGCACACTATGAACACAGAAATTCCCAAAGCAACCCCCACCAATCTGTTTTGGGACAAAGTCAAGTGAGCCAAAAATATTGCAATACCACAAAAGAGATTATGTGTTATTTAATAGAATTTAAAAGAGGATATTGACATTTTCGATCAAGGATGTACAAGAAGCTTCTCTGTAATGATTTCCACCTTTAAATAAAATCATGGAGAATAAGGAATGTCACTGGGCATAGGGAAGATGGCTATAGGTTGTCTTTGACACTGCTTCACTCAACTTGTTACTGAAGATTACAGAACAGCTCCTTTGGAGGGGACCTCAAGGGATCACCTGGAAAATTTTCACAAAAAAAATAATGGAAAAGGGGGCCTAGAGGAGATGGTCTAGCACCCTGCCCTTTCATATCTGAAAAACCTCTTGTGATGGAGACTCTTAAGTCTTTCCAACTTCTCCAGCCCTTTGATACACCATGGCTTAGCTCATACACACCAAGCAGCACTGCAAAGGCAAGCTTGGCATGTGTTATCATGGTGGTTGAAGAGAGAATTCTGCTGGCAACACAAATATTAGCCCTCATTGAAAGCCTGGGCATTTAGGTGGTTGGTGGAATATCATAGCTATTCCATCAACTGAGATACAAATCTCCGAAAATTATATATGAGTAAACGGCTACCTTCCATTACTCAAAAAATTACTGAGACATGATGCATGTACAACTTTGATGTTTTCACTTTTCCCCATCAAAATATGTTTTGAGAGTTTTTACTCCATGGCTTTAGGGATTCTGTTCAGTGTATGGATGCCCACAGGCTGCAAATACTCAGTGCAAATTTTTTGAGCAGTAACTTTCAATGATATAGGCACATAGTACCCATCAACAGGTTGAAGCTTCAGAACAGGACAAGGGAAAACAAAGGAATGCATTTCAGTGCTGTGTGCAGAAGATGAAACATTAATATCCTGATTTTTTATGAAACTAAGCAGATACTTGTGCATTCTTTGCAGATTACTATGTTAATTCAGCTCTTATCACATGGATGAATTCAGTACTTACACTAGTATTGCTGTATTCACATAACTCTGAAAGCAAGTCCTGCTGCACAGTTCAACTATAATGCTCAACATAGTCTCAGGAACTACATATATAATCTTATATAAATATCTAAACAGAAAGGACTTTTCCTATTTTTTTAAACATTTTTGCGTCTTGTGAGAGAATTAAAATGTTTCCAAAAAGACTGAGTTGTCTGTATTGAATTCAGACTTCACTTCTTCATCCCTTAAAAACACCATTGTAAATTGGGAAAAATGAGATCTTCCTACCTGCATATTAAACAAAATCATACAAAAAAATTTCTCTGTTATTGCAGCTTGTAGAATCAGGAACCAAGATTGTGAATATATACATATACATGTGAGTGTGTCTAACTTGAAAATTCCACTTTATTTGCAATTTACTAATAAAGCAAATAGCTGTGCTTTTATTGGGATAACCAACATGCATATAAAATGTTGTAATAATCTTTCATAGATGATAGCTTTGTCAGTTGTCAGTGTAAATAAAAAGCAGTTGTAACTTTTCTTCTCTTAAAGGCTATCATGACTACCTTCTCAGGGTCAGTAAAGAATAGGACAATAGAAAAGGTCAGAAAAATAATTTTTTTTCCTGAGGTTTTCACATGGTTCCAGACAGAATTAAAAAAGGATGAAAAATATGACACATTTCAAATATCCAGCTCCTTCAAGCAAGGGAAACTGTAGGTTGGGACTTACAAATTTATAGGTTGAATTAATAGTAATTAAAAGTATCTGCTGTTTGAGTAGAAATATTAATTTGTTACGTTTGTTCCACATTAGTAGTTTTTTTTCCTAACTTAAAAATAAATTCAACATCACCTTTTGCATTCATCTGGATTTTTCCCACTTTAGAAAACAGATAATTTTGTACTTTTTATGACAGTGCTGGCCTATGAAATATCACATTGTACACTGGGGATTTGAAGTGGCTTCCTGATTTTAGAATTAGGTTTCTCTTAATTTTCCATTACCTTGGACCCAGTTCTTTAAATTTCTGACATTCAGCTCTGAAACACACTTACCTTTCATCGAGAAACCATAATACTGCTAGTTGGGAAAAAGTGTATATATGTAAGACCAGTAAAGGTGAAGCAGATGCATTTTCATGAAAGTTTAAAATTTTAAGTTGTGAATTGTCTCTAGGTTAGCAATCAGGATGTTTTTGCAATACCCTTCAACTCTGATATCAGCACCTGTGAACATTGCACAAAATTTAAATATGGTTACAATATAAAGCTATAATTTAATTTTACACTGAATAAACTGCACTTTATCCTAAACATTTTCCCTCTATGCTTTTTATATAGTTCTTGAATGTGTTTTTGTTTAGACCTTGTCAGTATTTTTTCTTTAAAAGAATACATTGCTTCTAGTACATTTGAAGTAAGATAGCTAATTTTATAAGCATCCTCTTCTAAAAGTAATGAACTTGCTTTGCAATTTATCCCTCCTTACTTTTAAGAAAATTGCTTTGTTTCTGGAGAAATACAGATTTGCTGAGATCTTTGACCAAGAAATATTACTGCAGTTGCCCGACATGAAGTTGATAGACATTATTTAAAAAAAAAATTAAATGGCACATCATTGAGAAAGGAATTGTACGGGTCTGCATAGAGTTTCCACTTCTCCCTTGTCATCAGTGATTTTTCACTTATTACTGATTGGACTGGGTCTGACTGGGATGGAGATCATTATCTTCAAAGTAACCCATAAGGTGCTGGGCTTTGGATTTCAGGCTAAAGCAGCTTTGTTAGCAGATCAGTGTTAGCAGTGCTTACTGCACATGCAGTTTCTCTGTTTACCCCTCTGCCCCACAACAAACAAGCTGGGAGAGGATGAACCCAGGACAGCCGACCCAAGGTGACCAAAGTGATACCCCCACCATATTACATCATGGCAACATTAAAAATGCTTTAGCTCAGGCAAGGGAGAACACTTTGTGAGATGGTTGCATGTCTGAAAAGACTTACGACTGGTCCCAATGATCCATTAGTCCTACTGATCCTCTTCAAGCAAATGTTTTATAGAAAAAAAAGACAAAGAGTAGCAGATACTTGGGTCTACCAATTCATTATTTCACTAAATTACTGTGCTAAGTATTATCATGACTATATAAATAAATATAAAGGGAAGAAAATAAAGACAGGAAGAGCTTTTACACTAAAAAGTGKTAAGATGTGGAGACTAAAGCCCTTCAGAAGAATGTTGTGGACCAGAGGGGCAAACAGAGAATATGTAAGTGCAGTGAGCACTGCTAACACTGAACACATGTTAACACATACTAACCACAGAAATGCACCTTTAGCTGGTGCTTTTCGATAGTTTCAGGAATACTTTCAGAGGCATCCCCATAGGATAAGTGTTGCATCAGAAAAATCACTACAAGAAGCAGATATTTCTTGAGATTAATAAACAGTGGAAGCCAGAGCCTAAGAAAAAATAATTGCTGAAATATTTGGAAAGCAAAGAGTGCCTAAATAAAGAGAACTTCATCTCAATAACTGCTAAATAACACTTGATAGGGAAGAAAATGGCCAAAAGGTCAGGCACCGTTTGATGAGCCTGTGGCATTTTTTTCCTACTTGATTACATAAGATTCCAGAGGTACTTGCATTTGAAAGGCAGGGGATAAAAGATACAATAAATCTGTAAGTGGTTTTGGCAGAGCTGCAGGCAGGCAGGGAATTTAAATGCCACCGTGTTTAAATGCTTCCTGCCAGACCTGTAAAACAAATGGTATTGTAAATCAACATTGGAGTGAACATACAGTCACATCAATGTCTGCTGCCTTCCAACCTGAAGTTTCATATGTCATTTTGAAAGCAATATCCAAAAAACAACAAGGAGCAATGACAGCTGAAACTTCTTTCAGCCAGCTCCAGAGACTCTGCTGTAGTAAGCCAAATGGGGCTTACTCACCATAGTAAAAAAAACAAACCAACTATCCCACAGTCTTAACGAAATAAATCTCTTACATAACTTAGAGTTTGGTTGACAAAGAAGTGGCAAAGTGTTGATAAACCAAATTTACAATATGAATAGAATCACAGAGAAGAAAGAAGTCTTTTGGTAGTTGGTTTGGGATTTTTTATTACCACTTCCTAGTAGAGCTAGTCTAGAAATATTACTGGTACTTCTACAGAAAACAAAAATAACAGAGTCTAGAGGATTGGCAGATAGCTATGGCTCTGAACAATTAGAAATAACACAAGTATTAGGCTTGTTTATGGTACACTGTTGTGGTTTAGAATGCTGGCTGAAAGCCAGGCACACACACCTGCTCACTCGCTCTCCCCCACCACCACTGGACAGAGAAGAGCGAGGTAAAGAAAAAGAAAAAAATTAACAGACGGGTTCATGAGTTGAGATAAGGAATGGGGAGGAAACACTTGACAGACAAAACAGGCTCCACTTAAATTACGAAGTGAATTTATTACTAACAAAGTCAGAGGAGAAGAATGAGAAATAAAACCCTCAAAGACACCAATCTTCTCCCCACTCCCTCCCCACTTCACACTGACAGTGCAAAGTGGGGGGTGGGGGAGAACAGGATGTGGAGTTGGTCAGTTCATCACCAGATCGTCTGCGGCTGCTGAAGGAGAGAAGTCCTTCCCTTGCATTGCCGTGGGGTCCCTCCCATGGGAGACAGTTCTCTGTGAACCTCTCCAGCGTGGCTCCAATCTCACAAGCAGCAGTCCACACACATCTGCTTCAATGTGAATCCCTCCCCACAAGCAGACAGTCGTCCCAAAAAAACTGCTGCACTGTGGGGTCCCTCATCCACTGGGTGCAGGCCTAAGGCCAGGCTGTTCCATCTTCTCCACTGACCTTGGTGTCTGTATCCCTCACATATTCTCAGCCTCCTCCTCCTCTGGCAAAACTACTGTGGCCCCTACCTTTGTTTTGATTTCTTCTTAAATATGTTGTCACAGAGACGTAACCACTACCTCCAATTGGCCCAGATTTCGTCAGTGGCATGTCCATCATCTTCAGAGCCAACAGCAATTGGCTCTGCTGGACGTGGTGGAAGCCTTCAGAAGCATCTCACAGTGGCCYCCCMACTTCCAAAAACTGGGCCAAGCAAAACCAACACATTCACCTAGGCTGAAGAAGCAAAGGAGTAAATGAGTTTTGTATATATGTTTCAAGTGTGTAAGGAAACAAAGTGAGATTTCATAGAATAGGTTGCGTTGGAATGTATAATATTGTTCCAAACCATGTGTCACGGTAAGGGACATCTTCCCCTAGGTGTGTATTTATTTCCAGTAGGTATAAAGTAAATAAAATTATATCATAATTCTATATTGTGGAAGACATTGAGTATGTGAGATTGAATCTAACAACATTACTAAAAGGTATGTAAGGCTCCATATCATGCTTGAGGCAAACAAAAACACTTCCATTTTAGAAGACAAATCTTCAGAAACTGGGCTGCATYATCTATGGGGACGTTAGCATCTGCTTCTTGGCTTTGGTTCTCTTTAAAATATAAATATTTCTGATGTCTTTGCAAAACAAGTAAAGGAAAGATGACCTACTTTACATTTATTACTGTTCTGCACCCAGACATCTCGGTGACCAACAGACACATGAGTTGATCCACCCTCACCCAGAGGAACATATTCTCATTTGCTGGAGTATGACATTCTGCTGTTCAAGCAATCACAGAACATGAAGTCTCAAAGACAAATGATCTTACAAGAAGAAGCTTTCGCCAATCTTGTATAGTGAGTTCTAGTACTTGGCRCTGTCAATACATCTAGGCATATGGTGAACTCTCTTGATGAAATCTGAAGACAAGATTCAAAGCCTGCTGAAGTCAATTTATGTATTTTCTTTTTCTGCATTTTGTTGCAGTTATAAAATCCCAATTCCTACTTTGTTAAAAAAGTTGTTTTTTTCTCTTTTCCTGGCATCAAAACATCATAATAAGCAGTCTAGTGCTTCTGAATGAAAAGAAATAAAGTTCATATTAGAGCAAATGACAGATTTTATTTTAACATCACTTTCATGTTGTCTCCGGGAAATGAGATAAAACACATTTGGCACTACATCAGTGAAAGGGCAATTCTAATGCGTAGCTGTATCAGATGAAAAATCTGATTTCTATCAGCATGGTGAGTCTGAGTGTGTCAAAAATAACTGCAAATGTATTATGGGATTTTGTAAAGCTGGTGCAAGATGACACATCAATTCTGATTGCTCCCTAATAGACACAGAGAAAAACAATTATAAATTAAATATGTTGAAATCTGAGGACAAAGTAGGTGTTATTTTGAAGTCATTCATGAATAGGTAGCACCTCTGGACTGAAAACCAGTACTGTATCACCCAATGAAAGGGGTTCTCAAGTTTTAGAAGAATTTCTTTCTTCACTTAACTGGATTTTGTTGCTTTGCCACGAACTCTGTCTCCCTGGATAGTATCCAGGAGGAGTATTAAAATGTCAGTCAACTTCTTCCTTCTCGTACAGAAACAGCCCATCCTACCCTCACATGAACAAGGGCAAACAACCATGGATGCTTCCCCAGACTTACAGTGAAAGTCAAATACATCTTCATGTTGTCACAGTGCTGGACTTTTAACACCTATCTRTGTGAGTGGCAAACAAGGCTGTCAGCTGACACCATCTGACACGACATACCAATTTCCTGCTGGTTTTGGGAGTAGCCATGCCCAGCCTTCATCAGCAAGACTTGCTGGTCATGACAGATGAAAACAGATTTTCCAGGATACTTATATAATGTGAAAAATTGGCTGTGAATCCTGGCTGTATAAACGAGAAAATGTAAACTAGGAAGATTATGGTAACATTATATTTGTTGATGGTGGCACTGGTACAGTGTGTGTTCTGAAAAAAAAGCAAGGGACCTCAATGAAATGTCAGGTGACTAATTACAGAACTACAATTCACTTTATTGAGATCCAAATGAGATTTGAAACATGATCTGCTGATCTAAATAAAAATTTGGTAGAAAAGAGATCTTTCGCATAGCACGCAATGATATTACTCCACAGCTGGAAACTGAAGACAGAAACACAGGGGCAAACCAAAGATGCATTGTTTTCCAGTAAGAAAAACCTAGCTGGAACTGGGGGGACAATAGATGAGAGACCCTCCACATTTTTTAGCTAGCCAGAAGTTGAACACTTAATTTAATTAGGATGAGTGCACAATATTGTCACTAGATAATCTCCGAAGTGTAATTCACCCACTCTTTAACATCTGTCTCTAGATAGAGGGTTATTAGAGAAGGGAGAGAAGAGTTACTGAAGGAAATTAAAAGAAGTTTGATACTACTATGGCATCTGTCATTTTTTGTTTCTACTAGTATTAGTATTATTAGTAGTAGTAATGATAACTTGCTCTATAGTTAATAGTAATGATGATGTCAGTGGTAAAGAAGTGTAACTAGTCGTGCTAATTAAATATATTTAACATGTTATGCTATCTGATTTTCTCAAAAGGTTTCTTGGATTATTTGAGATTACTTTTACTCTTGCTATAGAAAACAGCCTCCTCCTCACAAATCATTAGTGAGAAAGTCATATAACAATACTGGGGGGGAAAAGAGAACTAATATCTAAAATAATTCATAATACATTACATTTAGTGAGGTCATATCCTGAGTATTATGTTCACTTCTGATCTCCACTGTACAAGAAAGACAAGGAACTACTGGACAGTGTGCAGTAGGGTGACAAAAGTTGACAAATGGTCTGGAGCATGTCTCATGAGGAGAGACTATGGGAGCTGTACCTATTTAGTCTAAAATAGAGAAGACTGAGAGGTAATCTTGTTAACACATATAAACATATCAAAGTCAGGTGCTGAGAGGAAGGTGCCAGGTTTTTTTCAGTGGTGCCCAGTGACAGGATAAGGGATAATGGCCATAAAACAAAACACGAGAAGTCCCAGCTCAGCATAAGGAAGAACTTCTGTACAATGCAGGAGGCCGAGCACTGGGACAGGCTGCCCAATGAAGCTGTAGAGTCTGTCTCTAGAGCTATTCAAAACCCACCTGTGACTTCACCTTGGCAAGAGGGTTAGACTAGATGATCTGCAGAGGTCCCTTCCAGCCCTAACTATTTTACAGTGTGATTTTACAGTATATTGTTTAAAAATACTATCTTTTTTTTCATCTAGTGGTGTGACAAGGGCGTTGATGAGCGGTAAAGACCCCACAACTAYGCAAAGTTGTAAGGTAGGTATGTTTATTTGCAGCGAGAGGTCACCCTCTAAAGACATGTACACCTTTGCAGTAAAACCCTTTGGTTCATAGGGAGTTACTGGATACATATGTATTGGGTTTTGCAGTATTCCTATACATATTCATCATCTGTCTCTGCTTCCTATGCTTATGAGTCTGCACGTGTTTGTGCATGCATCTCACCTCCTGGCAGTTGTCTTCAGGTGGTCTTTTAATGAAGTAAGACTTCTACCTCAGGGCAGGCCCTTCTGACCTTTGGTTCTTGTGCATGCTTCCTGRCTCCTTAGTATCAGTCCAAACTTCTGGGATGGTTTTTACCGGTTTGAAGGTACAAAGAACAGCACTCAGTTCTCTATGTCTTCCTTCCTACAATATCTTATCGATATGATTAATGACAATCTTTATTAAACTTGGGTTTCCCTAAGCAAGACGATGTACATTAAGTTCCAGCAGAGTTAGCTAACTTGAGCAGTTACTATTAACACCTTAGTCCCRTATATCAGGCATGAATCTGAAACTGAAAAGCCTAGTGTAGATTACTCATATGTTAAGCAAACCACAAAAACCAGCCACATGGTGGAAATAGCACTCTGAGACAGACCCTTAATGAAAGGAAGCAGTTATTTCTGTATTGGGAGAAAGATATCAAGTGTCGCATGACACTTCACCACATTTGTACTCGGGCCTAACGAAATCACCTATGGTGGACAAAATACATGCACAAAGTACTTAACACGTTTCTCAAAATTGCCATCATAGGAGTGGAAGAACAGAAACTTAAACTTCTCCTACAATGAAAACAATTTTATCTTCCCTTGTCTGTCTGACACTGACCCTCAAAGTGAGAAAGTTCTAGCTTCAGAAATGATTCTTGCCCCTAATTATTGGCTTAAAGAAAACGAAGATCAATGGATATAGCAATGGGATAGTGTTTACCTTGTCTAGTTGGGTCTTCAGCCTGGTGGGTTTGAAATGTTTAAGCTCACAGCTTTGACATGGATGGAGGACTTGCTGAATTCTCTCTTGCACGTAGACTTGGAGAAGAAAAGTCTGGCATTCAATCCCTATCATTGGCCTATGAAGGAAGACCCTACTAAGGCAATATTATAGAATTTTGCACGATACAAGCATCTTGCTTTTAACCTCAAACAAGCAATTTATTATTATTCTTGTGAGACTGTATTTTCACGCCTGACTTCTTGCAAGGACAGGTAGTAATTCATTAGTTTAATGCTTGCCCACCCTCAAATCACATGAAAGGAGTTAAAATCTTTGCAAATGATCTGGATGGTGGTGGAAAGTGCATCCTCCATTTTCTGCTGATATCACACTGTGACGACAGGCTGGTACACGGAGGAGCGGATGATATGCCAGAGGGTTGTTCTGTCATCCAGAGAGATGGAGAAATGGGTTGATACAAAGGTTGCGTAGTTCAAGAAATGCAAAATCTTGCACCTGGGAGCAACGACCCCAGGCACCAGTATACACTGGTGTTAGAAAATATACCAGTTTAAATTTTTTTTTTATATGTAACTTTAGTCAGGTGTTTCATTCACCTTTGCCCAGAGAAAAGGAATCTTAAGTTTCTCTCCAGGACGTTGTTCCACCAGGTGAGGTCTGATACACTTAACATATTAGCAGACTGGGAGTGGCACAAAAGATAAGGACCACCAAAGGCCACTGATGGAACATCTTTTCCAAACCTCACCCTGGTATGGTTGGTGACACTCGGTCTGGGAAAAGAGCGCTAAGAAGGAGGACCTGATTAGCATCAGAGGCAAAGAAATCCAGATCCTGTAGGAAACCAAATACTAAGAACTATGCAACTTGAAACCAATGAACATTGAAGCAATGAATTTCTATGGRTCTTGATGGTATAATGTTTGGGGAAAATCTAGTAAAATTCATATGTCATGGAATGATTTTCTCTGCACACCTGGGCTATGTGTGGATGAAATTATTTCTGTTGCACATCCTGGCCAGAACACCATCCTGGACAGAAATGAAGTAAAGCCTTGATTCTCTAACACTAAAATGTTGTGTGGCGGGTTTTTATTTTTCCTGCAGTTTTGGTGACACTGGGACCATCCAGTTGGAAAGGAGCTCTGCACTAAACCATAGAGATTTTCTTGGACTAGAAGCTGACCATCAGTGAGGTTGTTAAAGCAAGCACCCAAGACCTATAAAATGATACAATGGCAAAATGGAGAGTAATGGTCCAAACTGATTTTTTAAAATATTTTTTAGATTTTCTGTTGTGGTTGGTGGTGGTGGTGGTGCTGCTGCTGGTTAGCCCAGTATTATTAAATACATTACACATTTTGTTCTCTAACCCTTCTGGGATTTTACACATGAAAATTACATTGCAGCATTTTGCTCAATTTGTAAAATCTGCAGGTAACATTTGAAATAAGGAAAAGTTTTTAAAGATTATTTATACATACATAGCTCAGAATACAAGAAATTGTAGGATTGGTCTTGTAAACAGAATAAATATAACCTTTAATCCTGCATTGTGCATTTTATATTTTAATGCTTGTGCATTTTTTATTCCCTTGGCAGTTCTTTCCATTCCAGATTAATCTCCTGAAACAGTCAGAGAACTGGATTCTCTCTGTATTCCACTAGAAGCATTAGACTTTTCTTTGCATTTGTTAATAGCTGGGTATATTTAGCTCAGAATGACTGGATTTGCTGTTTACAGAAACAGATATTTCAATATCGTAAAACAAAACTCAAGGTTGAAACACATACTCAGAGAAAGAAATGTTATCTGCATAATAAAAAACATGATAAAGTTCTTATAAAAGAGAGGGGAGAGAACCTCCCTTTCTACCTCCTTTTTTACTTTTCCTTTACAGAGCAATGAGATAGATCAAACCAAACCTTTGAGACACAACAAATGGAAGAAAAATCACTATATTGTTAGATTAGCAAAAATACTGTTATTTTCAGAAGTATATGTTTGAACAAACCTCACTCTTTTCTACAGTACTCTTATTGAACAAATGGAACATTAAGTAATGACAGTAATCCAGTACTGTAGTAAATGTAAAATACTGATAATAAACATGTTAAAGCTATGGTCTTTCACCTGCAAATGTTAAACCTTTACAGTTGCCTTTAAAAATAATGGGAGAGAAATTTTGAATGCAAGGAATACTAACTATCTAATCAATAAGACACAGTGGCATTCTTCTGGAAGATAAGCATAAAAACAAAAAAGTTACTGAGGTTTTCAGTGAAAAATAATGCCTTTATTCAATGGCATTGGGTGGTAAATGACCACTATGTAGAACATCAAGAATGCTTTGTGTTCCTACTGAGAATTACACAGCTGATTTAAGAGCATTCCCAAATAAGGGAATGAGCTAATACAGTAGCTTTCCTTACAGATGGACAGTGTGGGATATGGTTCTGTCAGAATAATGCCAGAGGGTCAGCAAAAAAATATCTTGTACGTCTTTATATAGGTCTCTGCTATTTTTTAGTCCATCCACCTTCTAAGCAAGAAAACTTCACACGCCTCCCCCTTTTAACTCTAATGGAGCAGCTATATTGAAGCAACAAGTGTATATATGAAGAGTGTATATATGTATACACATCTATACACGAAGTATATACAGCCAAGAACTGAAGAGAACATATACACTCCTTCTTTGGTAAGCCTAATCCTAAGCGAAATTGCTTAAAACTAAATTCCATGTGTCTGTTATCATCTACATTAAATAGCTGCAGTAGTATTTTTTAATTTAAAAAGTTATTACCACTTTTTCAAATGATTAAACATGAAATATTGTTCCTTTTATAAAACCAGAATTAAATGCCAAAAGTAGAAAATGAATTTGACATTAGTCATTCAAGATAAAATTTTTGTTGTTTTTCTAATAGCAGCATATAGATTTAAAGCAATTTATCCAGTCTCCTCCTTGTCCTCCTCAGTTATTTCCTTTTTATGTACTTTTTAGTCTCCTGGGCTCTAAATATATTCACAGCTATTCAAATAGCCATCGTTATTCAAAACCTATTACGTATCGGCTTTWGGGAATCCAACCCACCCTTAGATGAACATTTTAATAGACTTTAGTGCAAAATTTCGCTGCACAGGATTTGCATGTTTTCACATAAATAGTTTTGCTTTTTTCTTTTGTCTCTATCCAATAAGTGACTACACATGTATAAATACTTGCACACACAGAATTCAATTTTTTAAAGGAAAGGCTGAAATATGGTAATTCAGATGGATCATTTGCATAGTTTTTCTTCCAGACAGTATTTCGGATTATTTCAATCTCTGGTTGCACAACCATCTCTGCTTTTGTTTCTATGTAAAAGCCAGCCAATTTGACATGTGGGGAGAAATATTCATGGCATGCTATCAAGCTGTTTGCATACTCTAAATAAGAGACATACTGATCTTCATTGGGGGGGAAAAAAATCCCCAACAACCCAAAAAGCATAATTAYACATTCAGAGGACATTAGCAATTGTGCAACACATCCTCTGTAACTGAGGATGTGTCAAACTGCATGTAGCTTTCACTACAAAGAGCTTGTAGTGGATCAGACCCCATTTGAAACCAAACAAACCTTACATAAGGGAGAGACTATAATGCCATTTTTATGTATATTGAACAGAAATCTGAAAAGGTTGAAAATACCTAGAGGCTTTGATATTTGGCTTTGCTCTGAGTTACCATCTCAAAATACCTGAAAAAGAAAGTTCAAGGACTGAATTAACCTTTTTAATTATGACAACATACTGTATTTCCTATGTAACATGAAAAACAAAACAAAACTAAACTATTTCAAATTAACATGTTTCTTTTCAAAAGCAAGATTCTAAAGCAGTCAAAACAAGGGTGAGTTGATACCCCTCTTTGGTTCCAAAACTTAAAAATGTAGTGCTCCCAGAAGCTTTTAAAATGGTTCAGTATTGACTATTTTGCATTACTCTGGTGTTCCACTGAAATGACTCTTCTAAATTGAGTAGGTCTGTACTGCAACACCAGTAGAGGCTTTGCTCCCTATGTTACCTAAATAGGAATTAATGAATGACACATCCCATCTCTGTTYCTTAGGTGGTCACCCTTCACCTTTCATTTCTACAAGTGGAGTGAATCAACTCTTGAAAAATAAGATTGCTTAGAATAGGTTAAAAAAATTATTTCCCCCCTCTATTCTGCTCTGGTGAGACCCCAATGGCAGTGCTGTGTCCAGCTCTAAGATCCTTATTGTAAGAAGGATGTGGATCTGTTGGAGCAAACCCAGAAAGGCCATAACAAGGGGCAGAGGGCTGGAGCTCCTCTGCTGGGGAAATGGGCTGAGAGAGTTGGGGGTGTTCAGCCTGGAGAAGGCTCTGGGAAAGTCTTAGAGCCATTTGCAGTACCTAAAGGGGCTTCAAGAGTTGGAGAGGAACTATTGGCAAAGGCACAGAGTGACAGGACAAGGGGGAAAGGCTTTTAATTGTCAGAGAGCAGGGTTAGGTTAAATAATAGGAATTTTTCACTGCAAGGGTGGTGAGGCCCTGGCACGGGTTACCAAGGGAAGCTGTGGTTGCCCTATCTCTGGCAGTCTTCAAGGCAAGGTTGGACAGGTCTTGGAGCTACTTGAGATAGTGGAAGGTGTCCCTGCCAATGGCAGCTGGGTGAAATTAGATGATCTTTGAGTTCCCTTTTAGCCCAAATCATTTTGTGGCTCTACTATTCTATGAATTATTGAGTTAAGTTTCCACTTTCTTAACAGTTTCCAGTTTCTATTAGCCTTTTTTATTATGCTGTTGCTTTTAAAAAAACAAAATAAAGCAGTAAGCTGCAGTTAACATCAGTGATTTTCAGAATTTGGACAGCTATCTGCAATACTAAATAACACTAAAGACTCTGGAGAATACAGAGTCTGAAGTACAAATTCTGTCTTCCCAGAACCTCAGTTGTCCAGTTCTTCAATTTGTTTTTAAACATTTGAGGTACATCCCTTTCTGTCCCTCTTTCTGTGTACTTTAAAACATGCTGTGGAACCACCCATCTTGGCGATACTGCCATTAGCAGAGTACAGCCTATCTGCCATATTGGACACACTTCATTACAGATGAGCTGTTCTTCATTTAAAATAAGGATACAGAAAGATGATATAGATCTCCTAGTGCTAGTTTTGAATTAAAAAATAACTACAGTATGGCCTTGAGTTAAGAGTAGTTTTCCCTTTGAGGCTTGTTTAATTCATCATTATACATGGTTCTTAATAGCAAAAGATACTTTGCTAATTTGTGCAACAAAACAGCAAAGGGAAAATGCAACTCTTAATAATGCTAAGGAAGACATGACAAAAAAAGCAAGTGAAGGTGCAAAAAACACAAGCAAAGGCACAAAAAAATCCCAAACAATGGCTCCCATCTCCCTTCTTCCCCCTCCACTGGGAGGAAGTGTGATAATGGATTTCATGATACAGCTGAGCAACCCTCCTTCCAGGTGTGGGCCTGTCCTGGCCCTCCATACAGATTACTGTCATCCAGGAAGGTATTAAGAAAGCAAGATGGAGATAGGCAGTGCCTACTTTAATATTTTTCTTTAATATTTTTCTTTAATATTTTTCTTTAATATTTTTCTTTAATATTGCAATTTTTAGATCTGAAACATAGTATCTTGTACCTGTGGCTTAATTAAAGTCTATGTTAACAAGATTGCTTTTTACTTTTTAGTGATTCTCGGCAACTTAGGATCTGAAGCAGTTGGAAAAGTGTAAAATTCTCTATGTGACCCTGATACTAAAGTTTTTTATATTGTTGTTTATGGAATTGCTGGTACACTACTCTCACTACAGCGCTGCAGAGAAATTCAGCTGAGACCTTACTTCTCCACAATATAATACTACTCTCAACTATGCCATATTTTCTGTATCTGCAGACAGGATTTTCTTACATTTCTTCCTAGGGTCTGCTATAATCCATGATCTTAACTTCGGTGAAGAGGTATGGTAAAGGTCTAACAATAATAGCATTTATTCTAGCTATGCTGGTATCAAAACTGAACAATAGAAAAAGGCAGAATATGGCCAGATGCTGACATTTGTACAAGGAGGTAATGTCAGGTATTCCTGTTGTCCAGGAGCTCTTTCCCTGGGAAACAGTTGATGCCAATAGGTGGATTGGCTGGTTAGGAAGGTAGAGTGGTTGGAAGGGTGAGAAAGCAAAGGAGGAAGGCAAATGCAAAATCATTAGACAGTTTGGCACAGATGTGACTAAACAAATTTATGTCAATGCAAATTACTTTTTTACAAGGATAAATTATGCAGAGGAAATCTTAGTTACAGATATGTGAGTTCAGTTGTAGACTTGAATAGGATCTTGAGCACTGTAATGCACATACACAAACCCATAACTTTTTCAATTATCTGCTTTACTTGAGGCATGAAATAGTCAGGAATTCAAAGGCAAGCCCAATTAAGAGTAGCAGGTTATCATAGGATGTGATCTGTCAGTTATCCACTTCCCTGCTAGTACACAAATACTAAGAAGCATCCTTTCTCAGTGAGAAGGGACACTCTTCTCTAGTGCAGATACAACATAAATTAATCTGCTCCTATAGAGAGATCTCTCCCTACAGAAAAAAAMCCCCAGATTTTAAAAGATGGAGCAATAGGCTCAAAATACCAACACAAAGAAGACCAGTGAAGACCACTGCCAGCTCTAATTCCATTAGAAAGTATAGCCTTATCTGAAATCTGCCACTCTGACTTTGTTCCTCTGGGACAAAGTCCTTACCACCATCTGGCATGATATTAAGCAGAAGCTGAACCCTTTATTCCCATCATGGTGCCTCTATGCGCACCTGCTGCAGGGACTAGATGTGCCTATTCCTTGTGTTAAGGCAGGTCCCTGTTTCCATGTTACCATGTATACCGCAATTTCTCATTAGTTGGAAAGATACTAGTATTTAGCCTTCCCTAATTTCCTATTCAGTGTGCTAAACATTGCTGTTGTTATAAACTGCATGCATATACTGCTGTTTACACAGTACAATTTCCAAAATACAGCCAAAGCCTTGTGTATTCATATTATATGTTCTGACACATCTTTCCAAACAGTTCATCTTTCACTGTTTTACAGAAATAAAGATAGAAAAACCAGTGTGTCATTGCCCACTATGAGGAAATGGATATCCCTGCAAATTGTGCTGTATCAATGAAGGTTGCAAAGCTACTCACAGGCACTGAAGAAGCAGCAAATGAACTAACTATATAGCAGGACATGTTGGAAAATCTTAGATTAAATTTAAACAGTGTTAATGCATTATCATTTAAATATCAAATGAAACCTGTATTATTTGTAGCTAACTGCTGCTACAATAATTGCCCCTATTAGCGGATGACACATCAACGCCACATGAAGCATGTGAATTAGACTTCTATACCTTTCAAAGCAATTAGGTTCAGCATTACCAAAATCCTCAGGTATCTTTGCCTTAAACAGAATAATGAAACGACAGGTAGTGATTTCTTGTTTAATACTTTTTAGAATTCAACCCACAGTGTGAGTATGTTTAGGTCATTCTAGAATGAATTACATCACTCCTTAAAACTATGGACTACGTATGTTCCTACTCCAAGTAGTTTCATGCTCTGGAATTGATTTCAAATGCAGAAATATAATTGAACAAACTGTTTCATACAAGTAAATTCTATCATAAGCAAGAAACATAATGGTAATGGAAGGAGTGATAAGTGGAGTATTTGAGAAGTAAATGTTTAGACTAACACATTATAAGGCCAAGAAGTTTAGTAGTCTGGGCAGTAACATAATACAAACCACAGCATTTCACCTATTAAACTTTGCAGTTAGATTAATTCAGCGTCTTAGGTTGTAGAACCCTATAACCAAAATAGCTAAGAATTTGTGCTAGCATCTTGGATTTTAACAATTGTTCTTTCTAATTAAGAAACATACCTTAATGAACAAACTCATCCCAGTATGGAAGACATACAGGAACTAAACTGTTAGTAGAAGAATAAGACACTCAAACTATCCCAGTATAACACCTGAAGGAACTTCTCTCTGGGAGTATACACACAAGGAAACAGGAATCTTCAWATACAGAATGGATGCTTTAGATGTGTAAATATAATGTCAGTTACTCATTTCACAAATGCATTTTATGCATCTCACATGCAAATACCAGTGTCCATACAGTCAGTAAGTGTATATAGAAATTTTGTTGGCAACATGTGAGCTGAGATTTTAAAATGTAATTGGCTTAATAGAATCTGATGCCCAGAGAAATGAAACCTGTCTACATCTTAGATAAACAAACATTTGTTACATGAATCAGCATTTTCTCTACTTACTTTTCTGTTTTCAATGATACAATTCATGAAGATGTTAATGTAAAATGTAGGTCAAAAACAGTTGGGTATTTTTTCTGGTAACTTACATGGAATTTTCAAATTCAAAATAATTTCCACTGTTATTACTTTATGAGCTTCATTATATAAATATTCCTTGAAAAAACAATATGTAGCTTATATATTACATTACATTATATTGCTGTTACATATAGAATTTTACTCTTTAATTGTTCTGTTCAGCAGGGCAGAATATGAGCCTGCTGAGTGATACATGCAGTTATATATATGTTTTGTTCATTATAGATTATACATAAAACTTTGCCTGACAGAAATATCCTTTATTAAAATACAAGAGATAGATGTTTTATATTAAGCCATTGGAACTAATAATCACAAATAGAGAAATTATTTTGCTGAAGTCAGTGAAAATGATGTATTCCTCAATTGTGTTATTAACTGCTGTTTTAACCATTTCAGAGAAAACAGCACAAAAAATTATCCATATTTTAACCACAAGGTAGTCCTCCATGCAACAGCTGGGATTAATCATCAGAGGTTACATCATGGGTCTCCAAAGAAGTTCTGTAAGTATTAAGAATGTAGTTACATTTTCTTGTTTGTTCATTCTTATAATGTTTTTTTTCCTTTCCCTAGCTCCTGTAGAAGCATTTACATAAATATCCAAACCATACCTAAGCATCTGCAAAAATACAAATATATTTGTCAACATGTAATTTTTGTCCATCAACAGTCAGACATATGCTGCACAAACCTAAGCACCACCTTTACTGAGAACTCTTATGGAAGTTAGATGCAATTAACTARACATGGAAATTATTACATGCAAATATTTTCATGCTTAAAATTGGGGAAAAAAACCCTGTTTATTCTTTGCAACTCAGTTTTAAATTTCTTCTTATGGAAAAAATAGCTAATGAACCAACGTCCAAAAATGAGAACAATTTTAGTGTTGCTTAAAAAATAACTTAATTGTTCAGTGTATCTATACATGGAGTTAGTATGCACAGGCTCATGAGAGAATCCAAAAATGTTTTGTAGGAAGGCATATATTATAGATAGGTATACATAGTCAGATTTCTCTCACATTTAAATATAGACAATAATACAGAATTTTAATAAAAGGATCACAGTCATTAAGATCCGACAGAGCAATCACATAGCACTTTTTTGTATGCTACTGAAGTTAAAGGTATGTTGAGTTCACAGGGTGTCATGGTTTAAGCCCAGTCAGCAGCCAAGCCTCAAGTAGCTGCTTGCTCACTGCCTTACCAGTAGGACTGGGGAGACAACTGGATGGGTAAAAGCTGGAAAACTCATGCGTTGAGGTAAAGACAGTTTAACAGGGAAAGCAAAACTCACACACACAAGCAAAACAAGGAATTACTTCACTGTTTCCCAGGAGAAGGCGGGTGTTCAGCCATCTCCAGGAGAGAAGGCCCCCATCATTTGTAATAGTGACTTGCGAAAAAAATGACATCACTCAAAATGTTCTCCTTCTTCCCTCAACTTTATATACTGACCATGATGTCACATCATCTGGAATATGCCTTTGGTCAGTTGGGGTCACCTGTCCTGGCTGTGTCTCCTCTCAGCTCCCCATGCATCCTCATCTTCCTTGGCAAGTGCATAAAAAGCACAAAAGGCCCAGGCTCTGTGCAAGTCCTGCTCAACAATAACAGAAACAGGGCTGTGCAAGACCATATATTTTTGCAACTGCTTAAAAGACAAAAATAAAGGTACTGATGCAGCAGTAATTTCTTAATGAATTTCAAATTCATTAACATTTTGACTCTTCAAGATAGAATACAATTTAAGTACAGTCTTTTATTTGGGCTCAACTTACCTCCAGCTTAAACATTTATCTGAAGACACCAACATATGCAGGACCAAAGTCAGCAGGGACAAAAGGTTATAGAAGAGTCTGGAGTTTTGAGAGTGATGATTTCTTATGTAACAACAATTTCTCAAAAATCAACAATCATAAAAAAATTCATTAACAAAAAATACCATTTGAAAACTGTTTTACTTTTAAACTGAAGGGAAATATTTTAAAAGTTGCTTATCAATGCTGATCTCTTCAGTGATGCAATACAAACAAAATACTGAATTCAAGCCAAAGTTTCTAATTTATACCATGAGTATGGAAAAACTGACAGTACAGACCCAAAATTAATCACTAAGGCAGTGATGATGACTATTCAATGACTGTCTCAGGATAACCAATCTGTGAATAAGATCAGCTTTATTCATTAAAAAACAAAATAAAAATATGATGAAAATAGAGAATTTAGGTCACAGAAAATAAAAATGTTAATATTCAAGGCCTAAATTCTCCCACCTTTCCACCGCCTCAGCAATACTTGTGGCATGACAACTATGCAGGTAGAAAAAAACAGCACTCTCTGTAACTGTTTATTAAATACTTGTGGCAGTACAAAGGGAAGAACTGGAATACTTGGAGCATTTCATATTCTTCATTACAGAAAACTGCTTTCTTATCACTCCATCCTATAACAAAAAGACTGAAAATTCCTCTGCAGCTATTTGTTTGTGAGACAGGATAACTGTCGGGGTTTGAACCCCTTTCCTGGCCAACATACCAAAAATGTCATGGTTGGACCCTGGCTGAACGCCAAGGCATCCACAATGTCCTGTCCCGTCCCCCCCACCCCCCACCACCCCGGAGAGGCAGAAGGGAGAGAAAAAGCCCAAGTAACACCAAGATTTATGGCCTTTAGATAAGATAACATATTGAGAGAAAGATTTTCACACTCCATGAATGGTCAACAGGCTAGAAAACTTAAGTTGCAAAATAGATTTATTACAAAAAACTACTATGAATACTACTGCATGAAAGGGGAGGGGAAAAAAACAAAGGCAGAGGCAGATTTATGAGGAGAAGAAAAATACCTGGCATTTTAAGACACATGTTTCTCTCCTGATTCACTCCCCACCCCTCCAGCTTTCCCGGGTGCAGCGGGGAGCAGGGGATGACAGCTTTTCTGGTCAGTCTATCACTACAGTTGTCTTCCACCACACCATCATAGTAGAAGAGTTCTTATCCAGCTCCAGGCTGGAAGTTCTTTTCCCAAAAACAGACAGTAGAACACTTCTACTGGCATGGGATTTTTCTCTACCTTGTCTGCAGGGAAAGGGAAACAAGCCTCCAAGGCAGGCTGGCTTCATTCTAGGAGCAAGGCAAATCTCCCGGCAAAACACAATTTCTTGTGGGCATCCACTTACTCCAGGCTTGGGTGGGGGGAAGGGGCCACCTCTACCCGCTGTGCTAAAACCAGTCTTCCAAGGCCAGGTTGTCTGTCTCGGTAGCAGGGGCCTCTCTCTCTCTACAGGTCTCCCCCCTGAAGAGTCACCTAMGGAACAGTTTGTTTTCCCCCATGCTCTTGGCATGGGCTCTTCTTCTCCTCGGCCTGTCTGACTTTGTGTCTCCATTTTTTCTCATATCTCCTCACCCTCCCACTTTGTCCTCCCCTGTGCGGGGGGGGGAGGCTGGGGCTAAAAGCCAAAGCTAATGGCAGCTGCTGCAAACTAACTAGTTTTGAATTCTTCTTAAATACAAGACCATACATCATCACAGAAGTGTAACCAGAATCTCTAATTGGCCCAGGCCTGACCAGCAGCTTGTCCATCACCCTCAGAACCATCATAGATTGGCCCTAAAACACAAGGGGCAGGGCTACTTCGCTGGACATTATGGAAAAAGGTTCCAGAACTTTCTCACAGGAGTAATCTTTGTGGTTTTGTGATCCCATTCCCCATCATTAAAAAATTGGATCAAGCAAAACCCCCACAATAACACATTGGAAAAGTGGACTTAAACTGTACTCAAGTATAAGAGAGAAACAGGAATAAGAAAAGAGTGGCCATTTTTCTCCACCATCCAATTTATATAAAGGCCACCAATTATTACAATACTTAATAAGAACTTTCTTACTTTCTGTTCCTTTTGTTCCAACTATTTCTTTCCAGTRTACTAATATGCACCCAAGGGGGGTTTTTGCCATTATTTCTTTATCCTGACTATTTCCCATTTTATTCCAGTGTTCTATTACTCACTCCAGATCACCTGTATTTCACTGACCACCTTTTGTGTACTTTTTATCTCCTCGGGTAAAACCACTGGAGTGGAGGATGGATGTCCCTAGGTTATATTGTTCCCTTCCCGTTTTTCCCTCCCCTCCCCGTTCAACCGCTGCAGCTTAAACTATCACACACACAGCATGTAATCACACAACACACAGTCACAGCAAACATGCATTACAAAAATAAAGAAGAAATGTAACTTACTTCCTGAATCCGGGTTCTCGGCACAGCAACTTCCTGGTTCCGGTCCGTGCTTCACTTCCGGGATCCGGGTCTTCACACACACACACACACACACACACACACACTCAGTCGCAGACCTCCATACAAACACACAACCAGGTTCTGCCCACCCTTTCTCCTGCCTCCTAATACAGTCACTGGCAGGCCTGTACTCAGGTAATAGCAGAACTTTTCGCTCCGGCCCCACTCGGCAGACCGTTGCAAAAAACCGTTCCTGGCCAGCACCACGCTGGCGCTTGCAAGCACCCTCAGGGTCCGTTGTGCGCCAGGCGTCCCCAGCGTCTTACCAACCCCTGGCTACGCGTACGCCCTGTAGACTTCCTGATATACATACATGATAAACATACCGTTCCTATGAAGCGCCAGTGGGTACTTGCTCTGCCTGGGCGGTGGACGTACCAGAAGCGGAGTTCTTCCAGGAACAAAAAGACCTGGGGCGCGCCAAAGAGTCCCGGTTCTGGACAGCCCCCGCACCGGACAGAGCTTCTCCTGSCTGGCTCGCCAGAATGATCCAAAAATGATCTGAGCAAGACTCCGCAACTTATATAATTTTAAGTTGTGAAGTAGGTATGTTTATTGCAGCGCTGGGTGAGCGGGAGGTACTCCTCAAAGCCGCACACACCGCAGCACGGGCACTGCTTGGTATATATCAGGTTACATGTTACACATTCACCGAGTTTTGCAATTCGCCTATACATATGCATGACCTGTCTCCGCTTTGTATTATAATGAGTTTAAAAGTCATTTCCATGCGCTCACGCCTGCGCGGTGTTATTTGGTAGTGGGCTCCGGGGGTCTCAGGAGGAAGTAAAATACTCATCCTCTTGTCTTGAACTTTTCACCTTTCCCTCTTGCGCATGCTCTCTGGGTCCCTGGCCCAAGTCCAAAACAACAACTCTGGTTTTAGCCAGTGTAGGGGTTCCACGAACACAAGCTGGGTCACAGTCCCTGCTTTTGTCAATAATCTTTTACTTCTCATTCTGCTTTGACAAACACAATCDATGTTAAGTAAGCAATATGCATTGTCTAGCAAGCAGTTTCTAACAAGTTACCCTGTAACTTCTAAATTCCCTGCATCAAGGATACTCTCTTTTTTAGTGTCTTTCTTCTCCACAATTGTAACAGGCATTTGGTTTTAATTCTTGAGATGCTGACTGAACTTTAGTTCCAATTTTTTTTTCTTTCTTTGTCTTTTATGTCTGACTGTTTGGAATAGACATATTGGTGTCCTGGGTATCTGAATAGCTTTTGGAGATGCCTTTTTGTATGGCAGCTACCATAATTTTAGCTGTTCCTTTGTTCTGTTCATCATCTGTGCGTACATAGACTTTCTGAGCTTCTTTTAATAATTCATTTAATCCTTTATCTTGCTAATCGTTAATTTTTTCTAACTTTCCCTAATATCTGGCCAAGCCCGGGTGACAAAATGAACCCTTAATATTGCCTGCTCGGCTCTACTATTAGGATCTATCCAGGAGTACTGGATCATGTTCTTTTTAAGCCTCTCTAGCCATTCAGTTGGAGTTTCCTTTTTTTCTTGTTGTCTCTCAAAGGCTTTACTAACATTTTGCCCTCGGGGTGCTGCTTCTTTTATCCCTTTGATTGTCAAATTACAATAATCATTCATATGTCTCCATCCTGCCTCTTCATTTTTATCTTAGGGGGTGCTATTGGCATTTTCTGATCCCTTGGTGGTCTTTGCTGATTCTCTCTTTCTTAAATCCTCATTCTGGCGGCTCTAATCATGTGTCTTTCCTCTTGGGAGAATATAATACTCATTATTGATTGCATTTTTTCTCAAGTAAAAATATTGGGACCTAAAAATTGATCTAACTGTTTAGCAGTACTTATGGGATCCTCTAATAACTCTTCGATTTCTTTCTTAACATTTCTGACTTTTGAGGAGGTCAAAAGAGCATTCACAAATCCTGTCCCCCCTTGAGCCCCTCCCATGGGTACTTCCCTTAACGGGAATAAGCCAACTTCTTGATCTCGATCTCTCTGTTCCCCAATCATCATAATCTTAGAAGGTACCCTTTTTCCATACTTTGGGGTAATGGCAGGAGAGGAATCATCAAATTGTCTTTGAGTTTGAATTACTCCTAGTACTTTGGTATGGCGCCCCTTCGCTACAATTTGGCTGGACAGCTGGGGCTGAAACCGCCGAGGCAGGTATAGAGAAGGAGGCCAGCGGTGGGGCCGGTGCTGCTGAAAGGAAACCTTGCGTTTGAGTGGAAACTGGCACAAAAGCCGGAACCGCCAAAGAGAGAGATGCATTATGGGCGGAAGCTGGCAGTGAAGCCGGAACTACAGCAGGGACCGGGGCAGCCAGCAGTAACGGGGCTACAGCGACTGGGGAAAGTGGGGCTGCAGCAACCGGTGCAATACGATATGGGGGTGGTAATGTGTCTAGGGGTTCCCAGCCTTTTTCTTCCTTTTTCTCTGCCTGTTCTATTTCTGGAGCTTCTGAGACTTTAAATAAACTTCTACCCCTAGGGTTCCATATTTGATAACTAATAAAAAGCATATTCTCTTTCTTCCGGATCAACTGATTCTTTTGAATTTACAAATATGTTTAGAGCTTGACAAATCCAGGCCTCAGAAGACCCATATTTGGGGCAATAGACTTGATCGGATATAATTTCATCCTTTGTCTATTCTTTCATACAATATTGAATCATTTTTACTTTATCTTTTCCTTTTGTACTAGGATTTCTATCTCAGTTAGCTAACTTAATTCTTAGGGGGCTATCTTGGGGTATATTTTTTGGCACCTTTTTACTCTTTTTTTTTTCTTTGATCTTGACTTACTGATTCTTTGCCTCATTTTTCTAGATTCCTATATACTGTCTTCTGTGTTCTTTTTTAGCATCCACTCCTCACAGCACAGAAATTCTTTTCTTTTTCAATATACTCTCTTAATACTTTTATTACAGCATATGCTTTTACTCATTTACATTCACTCACTGTATTTCTATAATATTCCATTTGCTCTCATTGAAATGATACCCTGACCTTTCCCTGAAGATAAGCCCATCTGAAGATTGGGGGTCTCACCAGCCAGACTCTTTTTGCCGGAAACGACGGATGTTTTACAAGCTCCTCTGACCAGAGACTTTTTCTAATACGTATACCAAAGCATCTATTCTTCTGTTCTCCCTTTTGGTCAGGGTTTCTCATGCATTCCTTTCTCCTTATCTTATCTTTTGGTCAGTGTAATTGCAGCTAGGGCACCATTCATAATTTTAATGAGTCTCCCTGTAGCTTCTTGAATAGTTTTGCTATAATGTGCAAAAAAATCCTACATGGAAAAGTTTAAGTCACAATCTAGACTATTTCAGTTATTGCAAGATAATCAAAAGTGTTCTATAACTACATCTGAATTACAAAGAAAATAAGAACAGTAATTATTTCAAAATCATATTTGCATAACTAAACTTCTACAAGTAAGACAACATTGTATCATGATGCACAACACATAGCATCTACCTTTAATCTCTGAGAGAACCAACACTACAATATGTGTTTATCACACACATAGCACTCATCTTAATATTTGCGAAAGCCAACACCATAATATGTGTTTATAACATTGTCTTGTGTTAAAAAGTCATATAAAGGTCTGGCTACAACAGAAAAATCCTCAATCCATGTTCTGCAGTACCCCACAACCCCCCAAACCGCCGTAACCCCTTATCTGTCTGGGCAATGGCAATTTTAATATTCTTTGTGTTCTTTTCGGAGTAACGCACCACAAACGTCCARGCAAAACGCGTGCCAATTTTTTTTCTTTTTCTGACAACTGCGCTGCCCCCCAAATATTCCAAGCCCCCCTCTTGCAAGAAAATTAAGCAGCTTCACAGTAGCCTCCCCAGCTATCCCTTCTTGCTTTTGTGGCTTGAGTGGCTCCTTCTCACGTCCCTACAGATACACTTAACACATGTTGGAGCAGGGAGAGGGATAAATTTCTGCCAATTCCTCCTCCCCGATTTTGCAATGTCTTTGCAAGCAGGCACAGCTTGGGGTTGAGACAGACATCGTCCACACCTTTCTCTTTAGTAGTGTCAATTTGCATTTCTGAGACTGCGCTCCAGCAACTGCGCTCCTGGCTGGTGAATTGCAGCACCTGGGCAGCCACATACACACACACACACACACACACACACAAAAGAATCTCCAATACGGTAATCAATAGCACACACTAGAACCAGACACTTAAAAGTTATGTCTCAACACTATTTTAGCAAATTACTTCTATTTCATGGGCGTCCCCACCGTGATTTTATTTTCCGGGGAAAGATAAATTAACACACACACATACAAACACACACACACACACACACACACACACACATACACGTAATTTGCGTACACGCACATGCAAATTCCTAGAAAAAATTCAAAAGCACCTGAGCAAACCCTGCTCAAAAACATGCACAGCACACTATGCAGGACTAAAACCTGCTTTTCCTTATAGTTGAGACTTGAACTCAATGCTTTCATGCAACAGCACAAGGGCGACTTTAACCCCACAAACCACCACAGAGAGGAATCAAACCCTTCAAAGCACCACAGAGAGAACTCGAAATCCTCAAAACAACAGAGGGGACTCGAACCCCTCAAGGACTTGAACCCCACAAAACACCCTAGTGTTAGCCTCTGTATCATTTTTCACAATATTAATTTGCATTCCCACTTTAGCCATCAAATCCTTTCCCAGTAAATTACAATCACAATTAGGAACAAACAGGATTTCATGCATTTCAAATCTATCCCTCACATATGCTAATAGAGGTTGGATAAAGCACACCTATTCGTCTTTTCCACTCACCCCTTGAATAATCAAAGAACTTTTTGACAATTTCCGCCCCCCTTAAGGGATAAAATTCAAAGTGGATCGAGAGGACCCCATGTCTACCAGGAAACATAGCTCCTCCCGATCCATACCAATTTTTAAAGTTATCAAGAGTTCCTGTGTGGTGGGTCCCTGGTATAATGGGATCCCCTGACACCCCTAACAATCCGTCTCCATTATCCATCTCTGGATTTCCTCCTCCTGAGAATCCCACTGTTTCTGCGGACATTCGCGCTTCCAGTGTTCCAGTGTCCCTCTGTCGCGCAGAGAGCACACTGATTCCTTCCCAACCACTGTTCGGGTTTGCTCTCCCCTGCCGAGGAGGAACTGCCTTTGCCCATCGTTGTGGCCATCCCCTCTCTCTCAGGCTCCCCTTTGCATCCTGCAGTTTATTTTTCGGGGGTTGTAATAACTCTGCCATCACCTTTTCCTTACCCCTCCTCACACAGATCCCTCGTTTCTCCGGTGACTCAAACAAAATCCTTAAAATCCTGATCTTTCCACGCACAATTTGCATTTCCCAGATATTCCTTTCGCAGTGTCCAAACGCAGCCTCCCCCAGCATTCCCACGGCTGGCAGCACCACAGGCGGCCGGATCGTCTCGCAGCCTCATGGAGACTGGAGGCCACTGCTGCCATTGCTGCCCCTGCCCGGGGCAGTTGGTAGTGTCAGGGACCACCCGGCACTGAGCCCACAGCTGTCCCACAGTCCCGGCCTGGCGTCTCCCCCCAGGACCCCAGCCTGTGCTCCTGGTCCAGCATTTCCGTGCCCAGTCCTGCCGCTCCTTGCCTTAACCATATTGCTCTGTACTCTTCTTATTGCCCCACTGAGCATGGATTGTCGAGACCCCTTCCTGACTCCCCTTATTGCCCCCCCTGGGCGGCCATGTCCTTGGTAGAATGTGCAAACCAACTCGATATTCTCCCAAAGAACTCTTTAGAGATATTTTGGGATCATCATCCCTTTTGCCGGGGCCCCTTCCCAGCTTTACCTTTGCAACCCTCCATGAGTGCCTCCCAAGTTTACCTGTGCTACCCTCCTTGGGTGCCCTCCTAGGTTTACTTCCCGAAGTTCCCATTGTACTCACCAGTGAGGTTCTTCCCTGCGGACYCTTCACGGACCCCCTTGGTCCACCACTTGCCTGTCTCCTGGACAGTCTCGGGAACCCAGTCAATCGTCCGGTGCTGGCCGCCATCAAGGGGAGCTGATCACCGAAATGGTGAGGCGCGCCTTCAGCTCCGCTTGCTGCCCGCCGCCTCCGCACGAAGGAAGAATCCCCGACTGAGCCCATCAAATTGATAGGAAAATTAATCCACAAACACCAGAGGTTTAGGTCCAAAAAGGAGACAGGGGAGACCCGCAACTTTATTCATGAATAAAGGGAGAGGTCATGGGCATTTCCCATGGGGTCTCTCAAATTCATAAAGGACCTAGCCTCTTTTTATCCTAATTTCCCGGCCGCAGTTCCCTCTCTCTTTCCYCATTGGCTGAAGTTTTTGAGAGGCAAAGGGTCCCCGAAACGCCTGATGAAACCGCCACTTCTATCATACATTGCCCCCTTTCAATATACATCTCTGTGTCTCTGCTCTTGTAGTGTATTAACATAGTCTGGGATAAGTCAATCAAAGGAATTCCTATGGAAATCGTTCCCATTGTTTCCTTCTATCTCCCAGTATAAGCCTTATCTTAGCCCCAGAGTCGGTCTGTTTGTAAAGACACTCCCTTCTCATTCCTTTCAGTTTCTTCTGTTAGGGTGGTCAGGCATTGAAACAGGTTGCCCAGGGAGGTAGTGGAGTCACCATCCCTGAAAGTATTCAAGAGGCGTCTGGATCTGGCCCTGGGTCATATGGTTTAATGATTCAGGGTTACAGTGGGATATATTGCTCGAATAGGGTTGAACTGGTAGAGCCTTCCTGGCCCTGCAGCCGCGGAACGAGCCCTTTGTTTCCCCGGCGCGTACGACCACGAATCCTCGGCGCCGCCGTCCCGCACAGTCCCGGTGAAGCCGCGCGTCGCCCGCGCAGGCGCGGACGGGCCGCGCAGGCGCGGAGCTCCCCGGGCGGGCGGTGCTTCCCTGGGGCCGCCGCGGGCCGAGGCAGCTGCGCGGGGCCCTGCGGAGCCGTCTAGCCCCCGCCCAGCCGGGCATTGTTCCCGGCCCGTCTCCGCCGTCAAGTTTCTGCCGCATCCCGGCTCCGCTGCCCGCCGGGGCGGAGCGGGGGGCCGGAGCCCCTTCGTCGCCTCCTCCCTGGCGTTAGGCGGCTAGCGTGGGAAGGGGGGGGGGGCTTTAGGATCAACATGATGGCGGCCGAAGCTGCGGGTGAGGAGGGCGGCTCGGGCACTTCGACCGGGACAGCGGGAGCCGCCACAGCCGCCGGGGAGCTGGCGAACTGCCCCGCCGTGTGCCGGGGCAGGGCGCCGGGGCCGCAGGGCCCCTTCCTGGTCGGCGGCGGCCCCCCGGGCGGGCCGGCTTTGTGCTCGGTGCTGGGGCTGCTGGAGCTCAGCGCGGGGCCCGCCCCTCWGGCGGCCGGCGGGACTGCCGATCCCGGGTTCCCTCCGCTGCCACCGCCGCCGCCGCCGCCGTTGGCCGGGGGTCTGGGGACAGTGGACGAAGGGGATTCGCTGGACGGGCCGGAGTACGAGGAAGAAGAGGTAGCCATTCCGCTCAACGCGCCCCCCACCAACCAGTGAGTACCCACCACCCCCTCTCCAGTCCCTGCGGGCAGTGCGTACCACGCCGGCCACCTGCCTCCGGGGAAAGTATGTGTCCAACGCAGAAGTTCTGCGTCCTTCCCTCCTGCTTTCCCTCCCTCCTTCCCTTCCTCCTGTTCCCGTTCCAGCCGGGAGGCTGCATCACCTGCCCGGGGTCTGGGGAAGGGCGGCCCACCGCCAGCCGGGAGGGTGAGCGGCGGCAGTAGGGAAATCGGACTCCTTCCCCTTCACCGGGAGCTGGTCCTCCGGTGCTGAGTGGGGTCAGCTTGGGAAAAAGGCGTCTGAGTTAGTTTTTTTCAAGTTTTCATAGCGATACTGCATGCTGCCCGGAAGAGTGAGCTATTCCGGTTGTGGTTTAAACTACCTGTTGGGGAAACTTTTCCTGGCACTGGTAGTGCCTTCTCGATGAAGCGATCAACTTAATTTCTTTAGATAGTTGGAAAACCCTATCCGTGGCGAAAAATACTTTATATACCATGTCATCATTTTGTACTAAATTGCTTTATGTTTAAAAAAAAAAGGTAACTTATCTTTTCCATTTCATATACAAACATAGCCAAAGTAATGCCCACATGTTTCATATTTTTAAAAATTCAGTCTTGAGCCTTGCATTTAAAATGAACTAAAACCAATTTTAAATGTTTTAAAATTGATCAATTAATCAATTTTAATGTTTTAAAGCATTAACAGAGGAATATTTTTATAACTGTCTTAACTGTCTGGCTGCTAAACCAATTTAAAGTTGTTTTCAATTAGATTATGCTCAGAGAGAGGAGGCAGGGAATAAAGTGTAAACGTGTAGTTAGGTTTTATGGTATTTGTCTATACATTAGGTTAATTTGGATTCCTACAATGCTGGTAATAGAAAGAATCTTGCACTAGAGGCAGACTAGTTCTGTGTTGTGTGAAATATAAGATTAGATAATGTTATATGGAGCCCATGTAATTAGTAAGCACTCTAAACACAGCCTTGGAATTTCACTGTAAAAAATCTGCAGTTTTATGCAAAGCATTTCCAAGGCATGTACTAGAATAGAAAATAACCCTTTTCTTCCATATTCTTATCATATTCTCCCCAAAATTAAAGTGTTTCAAGGGTTTAATTTTTTCATCGGTATCAATTTTATAAATATGTTCCTGAAGTTCTGATAAGTATAGTGGATTGTATGGGGGTAACATACAGTTGTGTTTAAAGATAGATGTGTAGATAGGTGAGAAAGTGAACCTAAAACCAACTGAATTTCGTGTTCTTTTTTTATATTCTGTCATAACTCGACTGATGGAGTTCTGCATTATGTCACATACTTTCAGGATTTTAAGAGCTATTGTCATTTTAAGTAGAACATAAAATTGGAGAATAGGATTTCTTTTAAAATGAGTATCTCTAACCTTGACAGGCTTCATAGCAGTCCTCTATCCTGTCAGCTTCTGGACTTTGGATGAAGGTTTGTAAACATTAAGGCCTTGTTTTCTGAAGACAGTATTTGAATAGTCTTAAATATGTAGAAGTCCATAATGATCTAGAAATAGAATTAGACAGATTTGAAAGAAATCTGGGAAATAGAATCACATAAAAAGCGAAGTTACTTCTTCAGGATTGTGGGGCCAGGCACATGAGGTATAGGATTTTGTTTATCTGGTTTTTCTCTTAGAAAAGTTCAGAGTCCTTCTGTCAGACCTGAGTGTTCTTTAGAGAACTGAGGGAAAAGCCAAAAGCTTATTTGCAGTATTTTTGGAAAGTAGGGCAATTATTTTTGAATAATCATTTTTTGATACTAAGTTAATTGTTACCACTTTTACGATTCTGAGTGGATCTTCAGTCAAAATGCTTTCTTGTATTTTATATATAACTGCAATACCATAACTGTGTGCAAGCATCATGGTTAACTTTCACAAAAGGATGTTCGGTTTATGCAAGCCRTACAGGCTAGGAGAAAAGTTCAGCCCTGATTTGTTTTGGCTGAGAAGGCTGCTTACCTTATTCAAAGATAACATGTACATATATAAAAGACCAGGGCATAGCTCTTTAGTTAAATGTTCTTCTGTTGAAGAACATAATACTGGAACAGACGAGAAATAAAATATGTTTAGAAGTGGATTCAGGAGTTTGTATCACCAAATACTTAATCTTTTTCTTTGTAATTTTTATATTGGTATGTGACTTTTCTATAAAATACATAAGTTGGCTTATGATTTAGTAGCTTTTTTTCCCTTTCATTCATGTCTTGTTTATTCTGTGCATCTGTTTTTACCATTCTCAATTAAGTCATAAAATTGGTATATGTCAATAGTAAATTTTACCTTTTCAGTCCTGCTGTTTAATTTTGGAAATGCACTTTCTTTATAATTATGCCATCTGCTTCTATAGAGTTGAACTCTTGATTTATTGCCATAACCAGAAGTCAGTATTATCCATTATCATATATAAAGAAAGCTCCAGTATGAGTTTTTAGGAACAGTAATTGATATTTTGGTTTAATCTTGTATTAAATTTCTCCAGTTGGTTGTGATTACACAGCTGCTCTTCATTTATTTAAATATGCTTGCCAGCTCTACCTCCTAATTTCCCACTTCCTCCTAATTCATTCAGTTTTTATCGGAGGAATGCAGGGTGGCTTGATTAATAATTCCATGATTCTGTCACATGGCTTTTTTGGTCTTAATTTTTCACAGTGTCTTGTGTGTACATCAGAAATTTGAGGGCACTCTTCACTCCTGGCCTTGCCATAATACAGAATTGCTGTTCTACTCTATAAGAATGAAAAGGTTGTATCTTTTATAATAGTAACAACTTGCCTTCCCTTGGATGCAATTGCATTGCATTTTAAGATTTCCTTAGTACTTACTCTCCTGAGAGAAATATCTGGTAGACGTTGCTGCTGGTTTTTCCAAGTTCAAACTTCAATTTTAGATTAGACTTTTAAGTATAAAATAAAATAAAGCACTCTGGATAAATTTCGACAGAACTTTATCACTTTTTCTCTTGGGTTGTTTTACAGGTTAAAAAAACAAACCCAAAGCAAACAAAAAAGCCCAAACACAAATCAAAATATGAGTTCCTAGTCTCCCAAGTTTTAAGCCATAGAGTTGTTATGATGTCTTTATCTTGTTAAGAAAAATGCTTTTTTAAAAATGAGTATTCTTTTAAATACTGGGAAGTTGACATTGTGGCTTTCATAATAACCAATATGAAGAGATGGGAAATGAAGCAGATGCAGGTTTGGTGCTTCACCTCAGGATGTTGTAAATGTAGTTTGTTCAGGGAGGTCTGAGGAATATGTCTTCTCTTAAGTGTGTTTCCTTAATTTTCAAGCAGTGGGAGCATTAGCATGTAACACCTTCTCTTTATTTACACACTCCAAATCTCCCAGTGGGGTTGATTTTTTTTTTAATCTTTGATCTGGAATGAAACTAACTTGAGGCTTGTCAGTTCAGTGTGTGTGTGTTTTTATTTTTCTGGAGCGCAGCAGTGGTGCGTTTATGTTGCAGCTTAATATTAGGTGCGAGGCACAGAATACTAGGGAATAAAGTGGGCAACTTTGCTTGTTTAGCTCATTTGTTCCCCTTTCTTCTCCATTTGCAGACCATAGTAACAGAGGCTCAAATAGTGTAAGGAAATGCCTTTGGATTTAATGAACGAATGCTGATTCAGTTATGTATTTGATTTAAAATCTTGGTTGGCAAAATTATTTTAGAATCTAGTGTTGCATTAATATGGCAAGAGCAATTTCAGTATTGTAGCGAAACTGGCATTTTCATACTGTGTTTTGTGAGCAGTAGTTACCAGTTTGAAATGGAAATCAGTTGCAGTCTGAAGGTGGTCAACCACACGAAATGAAATAGGCTGTGAAAATATTGTCTGATTAAAATAAATCTTTTTTTCCAAAGCAGATATATTCTTTACAGTCATTTTGGATGTGTGTTGAGACAGCATAATAAGAAGCAAAAGCATTGAAGATAGAGATGGGTAGAGAAATAATAAATTAGAATGGACAGCAGTGAAGTGGAACATTTCTCTGTCTGAACATAGAGTAAGGTTCTAGTATTTCATATGAGTGTTGAAGGTGACAAGTCTAGAATTCTGCAGCATTTGTTTCAGTAGCTCAGAGAAGGGATTTTTTTTTTTTCTCAATAATGACAGATCTTTTTCAGAGTGATGGATGAATCTTCTGCATTGGAAACTGGGAAGAAATAGTGTTGGCACATTCAGTTAGGTACTGCATTAAAAAAAATGAAATGTGTTGTCAATACATTTGAGTGTATGACTTTTTTTGTTTAGCAGGTTATGTACTTAGCACTGAATGTTTTCTCCTTTAGATACTGAATTGCTTCGTTAGTTCCTATTCTGTGTGAAAGAGAACACTGTACTTTTCTCAGGCTGGTGGGTATGTGCTGTTTGGGCCACTTTGGACTAGATGTGTGGTGTTATAAGTACTGTTTTAAATGAATGATTAAATACAGCAGAACTGTATCAGACCTAGCCTGATACAGGAAGTGAAACAGTAAGTAAACTGAGTGTTAGTTACATAGGTAACAGAAAGCTTCAGGTAGATAAACCAGGAATAGGACAGCATTTTAAGGCAGGAGTTCGAGGATAATTTTTCAGTAGCTTAGTCAGTATTTCTGGTTAACATCAGATAATGCCATTTTGTTTAAACAGTGACTAGAGTCTCTTAACTTGCTCTTTATTTAGTTTTTATTTTGTGTAATGCATTGACCCCCAGAATATCAGTGTGGGACTTTGGCAATTCATCTGTTAGCCTACCCCACTGAGAAGTATAATATTGTCTTTTATTTTTTTTACCTTTTTTTTGTCTAAATGTTTTGTGGCTGTGCAAGTAAGAGGAACACCAATTTTCTAGTAAAGACATAGGTGTCTTCAGTATAGGGCTCCATCTTTTGATTCAGGCATAAATTCTTAAGACTCCCATAGTAGTTTTCTAGTTTCTTTCACATCTTTCTCCCCTACAAAACAAGCATCTTACTATATGTCTCACTGGTAGGCACAGTAGGAGGCAGGAAAAGGCATCTTGTTTTAACATAGTCTTTGTGCTGCACGTAAGTATTGTAAGGTGGATTCCTCAGTGTCCCTCCAGAGTATGGTCAGTACCAGTCAAATGTTACCAGTGCTTGACAGAGTTTATATACTTGACCTGCTTTGTATACTTTTATGTAATATTTAAGGACTGAAGGTAGTCTTTGGTAGTTTTTCTTTTTATATAAAATACCTACTTTATCACTCTGGATATTGATAGAGCAGGAAAAAAATTCTGTTGTTGAATGAGTCTATCTTTAAATCATATTCAGTGCTGAAGGTGATGGGGAGTAGTCAGCATGGGTTTATAAGGGGAAAATTGTGCTTAATGAACCTAAGAGCCTTCTGTTATGTAGTCATTAACCTGGGGAGAAAGGGAGAGAGTTTACCTTAACTTTAGTAATGCTTTTGACAGTGTCTCCCRTAGTGTCCTTATGGACAAATTGGCAGTGTACAGATTAGGTAAAGGAACACCGAGATGCTTGGAAAACTGATTGAATGACTGGGATCAGAATGCAGTGGTCAGCAGCTCAAAATGTGTATAGAGGCAAGACACTGGTGGTGTTCCCTAGGGTGCCTCCAGGGGCCAATACTGTGATGTGGATGCTGGGACAGAATGCATGCACCTTTAGCAAGTTCACAGATAATGCAAAACTGAGAGAGGAGTAGATGGAACACCATGTGGCTGTGCTGACATCCAAAGTGATGTGGACAGGCTGGAGAATTGCGTGAGATCTTGTTCATTAAACAAAGGAAGTACAAAACTCTGGCACTGGTGAGTTGTAAACCCAAGCATGTGGTTGGAAAGCAGCTCTGCAGAGAAGGACGTGGGTGTGAGGGTGTGAAAAAAAAGGCAGCAGTGTGCCTGTGGTGAAGAAGGCAGATGGTATCTTGGGCATCATTGGGAAGAGTGTTCTCAGCATCTTGAGGGGGGTGATCATTCATTCCCCTCTGCTCAGCAGTGGTGGACATACCTGGGATGCTGTGTTAAGTGCTGGCCTTTCCAGTACAAGATAGACATGGACCTCGAGAAAGGCCTGTACAAGGCCTTCAAGGTGTTGAAGGGACTGGATCATCTGTTGGGTAAAGAGAGGCAGAGAGAACTGGAACTGTTGAGCCTGGAGATGAGGAAGCTTGAGTGGGTCTTAAACATGAATATAAAAATCTTACGCGAGGGCTTCAGATTAGAATACCAGACTGACCTCAGTCGTGTGAGGTGATGGGGCAAGAGGCATTGGAGATAATTGGAAAAGCTTGAATTTCCATTTAAATGGAGACAGGAWTTTTTTGTTTATTTGTTGTTTTGTAGTTTTGTGTGTTGTTCTTTTTTTGTGGTGAAGGTGATCACTACTATTCAGAGTGGTCAGGGAGTCTTCACCATTGAAGATGTTCATGACCCAATGGAACACAGCCCTGAGCAACCAGATGTAGCTAATCCTACCTGAGCTGGGGGCAGGAATGGGACCAGGTTGATCCCCAGTGGTCACCTCAACTCAGATGATTCTATCTGTATATATAAATGTACTGTTTATAGCTGAGGATCCATGTTAAAGGACCTATTTGTTGAAAATTGTTACTTTGATTAGTTGGGAATAAAGTCAGAACAGGAGCTAATAGGGAMGATTTGTAATGAACATACAAGAAATTTTCAGGTTGGCAGAAAGAGTATTTCATTACTTTCTATATAGACATATATCTTAATTTCTCTGGTAAAAGCTCAGGAATTTGCCTGTAAAAGCACCTTTCTAAGGTAGCTAACAGTGCCTCTTAAATATTTAAAAATTTGCTCTGAATACCTGGCTTTTACTTCTAGAGTATGTTTTTATAATAATTATTAGCATGTACAAATTAATCCGTGTACAAATTAATGTATCCAGTGTTGCTAGATTAATTTCAAAGTTCCAGTCATATTTAATAAATGGAGTATTGACGTTTTCAGGACACTTGGTGTACACAGTGTGTGTTATGATGAGTTAACAGTCTGATTCTTAACAAGATCAGACACAGAAAAGTAATTTTTGTGGTCAAATTTCAGTATTTTGAACTCATTTTCAGACCAACTTCACACCAAATCAGTTTTTTTGTTGGTATTCTGTTTTTTGCCAAACTGAAATAGCAATAGTTGTTCATCCTCAAGTGCTAATTGTTGGACCTTTTTTGTCAATATAGTTTCATCAGGGTTGGAAGATGTAGAATTATAGAACTATAAAACAGCTTAGATTAATGTGGGCTTTGAAAGTTCTTATGTCCCAACCTTTTGTGGGAAGGGGAGTACAACTGAGATTGTCTGGCAACCTGTCCAGTCACATCTTGAAAACCTCCGGTGAGGTTTTTCTTCCTGCTAAGGGAGGTTGTTTCAGTGAATGATTTTAACTACTGGAACACTGGGATGAGATGCACCTGAATCTTTTCTTCTTCAGAGAGGAGAGGCCTGGCTCATCCATTCCTCATGGAACATGTTCTCCAGCCCTTTGTTTATCTTTGTGTCCCTCTTTTGGATCTTCTGTTCACATCTTTCTTGAATTTTGTGGACCAGAATTAGAAACAGTACTCCAGCTGCAGCATCACAAGCTAAAGAGGGATGATCCCCATCTAGGGTTAGCCAACTTTTGATAATCATCTCAGGAATCATGTAGTAATTGTGTGTAGATTTGTGAAGGATGTTTCTCTGAAATTTTGATTTTTTTTTATTGTTAATGAGTCTACCTCTCGCATTCCATAAAATTATGCATCTGTATGTAGTTCGGTCATATAAAGGATATTCTGTTAGTGGGTCATTAGGCTTTGGATGGTTATTTTATAGATCAATTGCATTATATTTTGTATTTTTGAAATTTAAGAATAGTCATTATTTCTTCTCAATATCTGTTAGTAGAGTTAGAGTTCTACGTAATACAGAACATTATGGAATTGCTTACATTATCTTATTCAAACTCCAGTTTTTCCTCAGTTATTTTCTTGCATAGATTTTTGTGCTTTCTACGTGTCTGGATTTTTTGTTATTCTTTCCATTCCTTAATAAAACACAATAAAAAAGGTGCTGGAGAAATGTTTTTATTCCTCTTAAAGCAGAATGTTACCAAACTTCTGTAGCTTCTTGATCTGTATTCAAGACTAGGAAGAGGTGTTTTTTTTCCTTTTCTCAGTTTTACACACAATTTTTTTAATGATACGCTATTATATTTGTTCTGTGTGGGTTGTACTGTCGGTTGTATTCCCCCACTGTTTTTTTCTAGTGCAGGTTGGAACTTTTGGACATCTTTCAATTCAGGCGAGGTTTTGATTTTTAGTGTATAAATTAGTCAGGGTTTTCTCATTATGGAAGCAGTGGATGTGATATATCTCTCTAGAGGAACAATCCAGCTTGCGGGACTAGGTGAGAGTGGAGCACAAAGCCAAAACCTGTGTTTGACTAGTGTGGGTGAGGTGCAAGGAGGATGAGGATGATGAAGGAGCCTCTGGTACATTTAATGAGGATAATGGTGGACAAGTTAAAAAACATCTTGAAAATTCCTTGTTGTCACGAATATATGCTCATTTATGTAGTATTTTTAACATTGTTTCAGAACTACTCTCTCTTAGTACTAACAGAAAAAGGTATGTTTTTGACCTGAGGGCACAGATAACTACCATGTGAAAATGACAAGCTTCTTGCTAAAACCTTTAATGAGTTCCAGAATTAATTTCCTAATCTGATTCTTCAGTAAGACAAATGCCAGCTGTTTCAAGAGCAATTTTTCATCAAGTTTAACTGTATTTCATTTGTTTGTTGGTGGGTTTTGCAAAAATGAGATAGGCAGTCAGTCTTCAGTGTTGGATAGCATGCTGTGGTCACATCTCTCTTTTAAATAATGGCATTGTTTGCTATAGCAATAGAAACTTTTAGAACCTTTCTGCCCTTTGTGAAGTTATTTAAATATATTATACTTTGTAGTGTATGCTTATCTTGCGATTTCATGTTTTCACAGTCTCTTTGTTAAGACATACTGAGGTTTTTGGTTGATCGATTTTGTTCTAGCTCAGTGAAGATAAACTCTGCTGAAAGAGTTTTTAATGGCTTTTTTTTTTGGAGGTGTGTGTAAGTTGGGAGGTTTGTGCAAGTCCCACAGTTAACCGGTTGGGGTGACATAGCTACTCTGCCAAAGGATGCCTGTTGTGGTGGCTTTCCATGTTAGTTGGCTGGTTCCTAGTCTTGTAGCGCAGCACAGTTCCGTTTCCCCAATGATATTTTTAAGGGATTTTGGAACAGTCAAATGAGAAAAGTAGAATGAGTCTTTGTTGGGCATATATAGGTATGCTTAAATGCCTCTTAGAAAAGTGCATAATAAAGCAAAAAGGCTGAAAATCCCTTTCTTGTGTTTCTAGAACAGTATGCAATGCTCAGTGCCATGCCCATTGGACTAAGAGCCCTAACTTGGCTAGAAGTTGATTTTTAGTGTTTACCATAAAGATGCATCCATTGCAACATATTTGTGCATGTTTTTCTGGTACCTAAGTTTTGTGATGTGGAAAACTGCAAAGATTTACTAAAAATTTGGTAATTACTGAATAATGACTAACAAGATGGGAGAAGGAGATGAATTTAGTAGAATCTAACTGAAATTTAGTTTAATCTCTACAAATGATGTGCATGAAGAAAGTATCACAGCCTACAGATATGACAGAGATGATGAATAAAGTACTGAAAGGCAGAGTCTGGATAAAAGTAGTAAAACTGAGAATGCAGTTAAGGCTGAGAGAAGCTGTAAGACTGAAATGAAACTTCAGCAGTAAATAGAAACATTGACTCTTGTCTTGGTTTAAAAGAGGAGTACCTGTAAAGGAAGGTGGAAACCTCTCTGGAATGGAAAAACAGCCCCTCCTTCCAAATTGTTGATTCTTAAAAAAATTACGGGTCTTTCAGGCAAAAATATGGGAAAAGGAATAACAGTTGTTTACTAGCAAATATGTACTTTTACTATTTGGTGTAGTTATGATGACAACTGTCAAGGGGCGCTTCTGTCTCTGTTGAGGCGGCAGCTGCAGTGACTGTATTCCAGCCAGCAGAGGCCACTAGAAGCCTCCAGCGAGGCAGGGAAAGTGCATTCGCTGTCTTGCGGTCAGCAAGGGCGCTCCGATAAAAGAGCGGGATCTTCCCAGGTAATGGCAGAGAAAGCGTTCCGGCGGCGATGGCCTTGGCCTCAGGCAGCAGCCYGTGTATTGGCCGAGCAGCAAGAAAGCAGGGAAGCAAAGAAGCAGGGTTTGGCTACAATGCCAAAACATTTGGAGCAGCAATATTCTGTTGCCCATGTGGCCACTCTCCTCCGTTGCCAAAGGGAAAGGGCAACCCTGCTCCTGACCACTGCAGAATACCAGGCCGAGCTTACACCTCTCACAATATCTCCTGAGCTGTGGAGGGCCTGGGAGGAAACAGTGACAATTCCCAGCACAAATGACTGTGGCATATCACCATGAGCCACCCCCTAAGAGAATCTTCATATGGAAGGCTTGAGAGGAGGATAGTTAATGTTAATAGAATAAAAAGACTTAAATAATAATTCAGGATATTTTGTGGTGCAATTTTTCTCCCTTGTGAAACTCCTTGATATTCTTGTGTGCCTTTTAAAATTGAGGATTTTCCCAGTTTAAAGTAATCTTTGCTCTCTTTTGCCTCTGTTCGGAACAGAGYTCATTGTCTGGGGTGGTAACAAGAATCTATGATGTGTGAAAGGCACTAAGGCAGAGTCTGAATTCATAGTAATGGAGCTCTGACCATGATTCCTACTCGTTCTCCATTGTTACTACAGGTTTTCTTGAAGCACCATGGTATGAATGAGAAATGCCTTGAGTGAAGTGGATGTGTCATTTGATGTCTTTTTTTTGAGCACCATAGCTTTTTCTAGATGGAAAAAGAGAGGTCTGCAGCTGTTATCAACATCTGTGTTTGTTGAAATTCTTACTCCCCTTCAACACTTCCTCTTGCATTCTCTTCTTTTTTGCCAACTGTGTTCCCAAGTAAAGATCTCAGTGTACTGTAAAAACAAAATCCTTTAGTGAAACAGTAAAACATTGTTTTTCCCATGTGTAAAAAGGAATAAATAAAAAATAAAAGTATTTGATTTTACACTGTGACATAATTCCACACATGATAGCAGCTGCCTCCTTCTGTATGGTAAATTCACCAGCTGCTACCGCTTTGTGAATGGCTGGTTCCTTGCTTGGGCCTTGTGGTGTGTCTGTGTTGGGGGCCAGAAGCCGTGTAGCCAAACTGTGAACTTACTAAAGGGGTGAAGTGTAACTGCATTTCTACTCACAGTAGAAAGGGCTGGGCCTAATGGGGCTGGTGTGACTGGGTGTGTGGTACTCAGCATCTTGCTTGGAGCATGGGAAAATTTGGGGATATCTTGTTTGCGTGTGGATGTGAAATGACAGCTCTGACTGCAGTGCAACTCACTCCACAAGGTTCATGACTTGGTATATGGTTGTCAGCCACTCAGTGTGGCAATTGGTATAGGCATGATTTTTCTGCACATCTGTATGTTCCTTGTGAGGATACAAAGGCTCTTTGTGATGTTGTGTCTTTGCTGTGTCTGCTTGCTGTAATTGAAGTGTGATAGATGGGGTTGGAGTTTTGAACTGCTTTTGATTTAAACTGCTTTTGATTTAAACTGGCAGATGGGAGCACTTTCATTCACAGTTTTGACTGGTTTCTGAAACATGGAAGCCTTTTATTGGTATTCTCTTAGAAGCAAAATAAAGAACAATTACACAAGTTTCTTGAAGCAGGCAAGTTAAATGGGTGGTCCCAGAAACAACCACTTGAATTGTGATTTGTAATTAATAGGACATTTTATAATTGAATCATTTATAGCATATTCTTGCAAGACTACTTACCTTCAGAGCATAGTAGCAACTGCATGGTTAGAGCAATAGCTGTGATTCAGAGTGTCATTGAATTATGTTTGCTGAAAACACAGTGAAAATAGTGGTTTGTTAGCATTTCAAAACATGCAAAACTAATGTTAGAAATACAGAAGTGTTCCTTTGTAGGATTAGGCAAACAAGCAGAGGTACTGACTAGAAATTACAGGGATCTTGTCTTTGGCAATGGTGTTGGACGTGTGTCTTAAGTGCTAGTGAGTTAGAGTTATGAGTGCAAGTATTTGGAAATAGCGGTCACTTGCAACATCATATTTATGAACAGCTAGATAGCTTTTTTGTGGAATAGCTTCCTATCCAAACCTTAATTCTTTTCATGAGGCTTAGAGTACACCTTACATAGCAATTCCTTTCATGTTGTTAAGAATCTGTGTGGTTAACATTGCTTCTGACTGAAAACATTAAACTTGAAATTGCTTTGATTGCAAAGTATTGAAGTTGCACATCTTGACTTATAAAACTCAAGAGGGAGAGGTGGTTTCTTGTGATGTATTTTTGCAGAAATACTGAACTCAGCTTTATTCAGATACCAACCTGATCAAAGCTTAAAGCCAAAGGATCTGGGGTTTGCTTTATTTCATTTGAGAAATTATGGTAGCCTGTTCATATCCCTCAGAGTATTCTGGAACTCTGTTCTCTGTTGAAATTTAGAAGTATGACTAGTTCTAGTCATAGAACTAGTAGTTTGCTTATTTCAGTTGTACTTTCTTTGGATAGCTCTGACTATTGGATGGATCTTCCTTTATAACACAGCATAAGCTATCTTAACATCTTTCCTTAGTGTTCAGTAGATGAGTCAGTATTCACAGAAAAACTGATCTATGGATGTTTTTCATAACAAGAAAAAGAAAAAAAACCCCAACCATTTAGGAGAAATATTAAGAAATTGTATGTCACTGCTTAACTGAGCACTTGATGTGCTTAAATCATATTGAGTACTGCAGACTTTGTAGAAGTCTTTACTGTTAGCTATCAAAGTCTTTGAAGATAACGATGGAACATTACAGAGTGCATCTTTCTATGATACTGAAAATTGGTGATAGCAACATTAATTTTAAGACAAGCACTTGTGAATGAGGTCTTTCAACGCTCCTAGATTGTATATTGCTTGAATAAACTGCTTTTGTCTATTGTTAAAATCATACTCTCTGGAAAAATGCAGTTATCTCTTGACAACTATTTTGCACACTGTGATGGTATAATGTAAGTTTGCATTTAATTGTGTATCCTGTTTTTTTAAAGATGCGTTTGATCTACAGAGGCTTCCTGAGGATGTCACTTGAGCTGTTTTCTCTTACCGTTGTTCAGTATTGGCTGCTTTACTGTCATTTGTATGAAGTTTAGTGTTAATATTTATTTCTAGGGCTAATACCATAAAGTACATTGGTGTATTACACAAATGCATAGTGAGCTGTAAAATAGTGGGTTTTTTCTATCAAAAGTTAACATTTCATATATGGGCTCAGTGACACTGAATTTACTTGCTCTCAGAAATTAATTTAATACTTTTATTTCAGAAAACAAATCTTTCCTTAAATGTGCTACCAGGTAATAAATGTCTTCTGGTATGTTTAATATAAAACTGTTGAATGGGACAAAATACATATGACTTGTTCAGTGTAAGAGAATGTGATCTCCAGTATGTGGGGTATACCAATATATATGTTGCTGTCCTCAGCAAGGAGGGTATCATTTTTATTCAAAGCTTCTGGACTGAAAATTGGAGCACCTAGGTTTGTGCTATTGTTGTTAAAAATCTTAGTCCCTTACAGAGAAATTAATTCTTTTGTTTGCATATGATCCTACCTTTCTGTTTACTCTGCAATTTTTTTTTGTAATCTGTGTTCTTATTAAGACTCCCACCTTCTCAATTTTGAAATTGTGCCTTTCTTTAAGTTTGACAATGTAATGCAATGTGTCTCTCAATAGAATTGAGATTTTTTTTCTCAAGTGGATGATAAATAGGAACAAATAAAAGCTCAGTGAGCCAATTGTTTGTTTAAAATAGATTGTATAAAATGGAATGTTGGTTTCTTGATTGGGAAAGTTTCTTGAGTGTCTGGGAAGTTTTATATGAAAATCAGTCTATCTAGGAAAGCAATGCCCACTTGTGACATGTTGGGAACAGACTCACTCAAGTTTCACCTGTGCTGTGCACACTGACAAGCAGAATATTTCATCCTCATTAACTTCCAAATTGACGGTCTTGATTTTGTTTCATTTCTTATGGGATCTTTCTGGTAGGGAAGGTGTAATCCACTCCTTTGTGGACTGTCTTTGAATGACACGTTTCTGTTCACAAGGCTGCTTTGCTGTGGAATGGGATGACACAGGATCTTGCTAATGTAACTAGGCCTGCAGCAATCTCCAGTTCTACGTTGTACAGGCACAACAGTGCTTTTATAAGTTTAGCTTGTTTTGATCGGGATGAGGAAGAAAAGCAAAGGAGAGCAATGCTAGCAAGCACCCAGCTTTGCCAGTGTTAACAGTACCTGTGCTTGTGCTGCTTCTACTGGTGAAATGGTGTTTATTGGTTTAGTCAATCTAATTTTTGTTCTGATAAAAACTGTCAAAGCTTTTGCTTCCATTTTGTAGAAAAAGATAGTTTCTGGTCAGATTTTATCAACAGCTCAGCGGTTTGCCTTTTTTTTTAAACTGTGCTGTGAAATATGTTGGGTATTTGTCTTATATTAGTTGGTAGTTTACATATATTTTCTAAATTGCACATTTGTGAATCTTGCAAGAAATCTGTGAACTATTAGAACTAAATGTCATGTGATCTGAAATGGTGAAGGATTTAAATTGTCTGAAACAGTGGCTGTTTTGAAGCTGACAGTTTCTGAGTTATTAAAGAAAAATTAAAGAATCATGCAAAATTGTAGGAGCTAATGAGTTGTAATACATAGCCATGGAACAYGCTGTGGCTTGGTGAAGGTTGTTTGAAAACTGCTCTCGATTGCTTCTTTTTTGAAAAAGAAAAGTTATACTTGATCATTTGAGGTGGAACAAGTGTTCTGACAAAGGCTGTGTAAATAAACTGAGATAAGGTGATTGAATACTTGAATGGTAACAGTAGATTAAGTGTTCTTTGCTGTATTTTGCAGTCTGATTTTTCATGCATTGGCACTCACTTTTGATTGATAGGGTGCACCTTGTGATTGGGAAAGATGGCTTTGGGACTGGATGGTGGCTTGGTAAGTGCTGTTCAGTTCACTAGTGGCTTTGCTGCAGCAGCATTTCTGTCAGCTGAGGACAGGCTCATAGAACTTGCTTCTTAGTTTGTGCTTTTGAAATATCCAGCCTGTGTAGGCTTAAAATAGAAGAATCTTTCAAATCAGATCAATCACATCTGTTTCTGTTTATTGTAATACTTTTTATTGGAAATAAGTAAACCAGGAGGTTCAACTTGTGTTAGCTTGAAACAAAGCTTTGGACTTGTGTCAGTTTTGACTGAAAGATTTTTTTTATTTCATAGGTTTATTCTGTGCGAATAAAGAAAACCCTTAAGTTCTAAGGACACACGTTGTTACTCTTGTTTTCAGGTGGTATCATGGAAAACTTGACAGAACAATTGCAGAAGAACGTCTTCGACAAGCGGGAAAACCTGGAAGCTACCTTATTAGAGAGAGTGATCGGAGACCAGGTTCATTTGTGCTTTCATTCCTTAGTAAAACAAATGTCAATCATTTTAGGTGAGAATTAAATGCTTTCTTTCGAATATTGTGATGTATTTGTTTTTTGTTTAAGAACATAATAGAGTACAAATAAGGATTGTATTATAATGCATTATTTTTGACTCTATGCTTCCATAGTACAGCTTTTTGCTTGTATTTAGTTGTTTTAAAACACACCGCTTAAAAATTGCTTTGTAGGGTGAAGAACAGATATGTGAGGAAACCAAAAATGTCTGTGTACACAAGCTTGTCTAAAGTGGTTTGAATGGACTTAAGCAACACGCAGGTTTCATTAGTCAGAGAGATTGTTTTGTGTCTGTTCCATAATGACCATTGTGGTTAGCACAATTAAAGTGCTAGTACATCTGGTTGCTTCCTTAATTTTGAGGGGACAAAAACCCAACCAAAACCAAAACGAACAAACAGTACCCCCTTCCAAAAACAAACAAAAAAAGGCCACCAAAAAAGACACCAAACCAAAAATCACAAAGAAATTTTATGTTTAATAATTCAAAGGTTTTGCTGGAAACAGATTTCGGTATGTGTTAGAATTAGTTTTTGTAAATACAAGTAGCTCTTTTTCCCAAGTTGCAACTAAGTTTACTTTACCATTGTCAAATAGTAAGTTCAGTAGTTTGTTGGTGTAAATGAGAAGTATTTTGAGCAGAACATTAATCAGTAGGTGGAGTACTGCTGTTTAATGTTCCTCATTACAAAAGAGGAAAGCAAATGTTTCTTCAGCAGTTTAAAAAGCTCTGTGTCAGCTGGCTTGATGGTAACAAATCCAAAGCAAATTCTTCAACTTACTTTCCAGAATACCAGCTTTTGATCCTCTGTGCATATGGTTTGCAAATGTAGGCAGGTTTAGTTTGCATCTAATATGTAATGGAAGTGTGACTCAGAGGTTCTGATGTACCATTGACATAAAGTCATAATTCTCTTCCGTGCAGACAGTATGACATACAGATAGTACCTCATGTTTGCATCTTGCCGCCTGAACTGTCAATTTCAGTTTCTCAGCTGTACTGATACTCATTTGGGAACTGTTTCCTGTGTAGCAGTAACAGGAAAGTAAATTGTTCCTAAACTTACTTTCTAGTGCAGTTTTGAAGTTTTATTTGTAATAAATTCTGCTTTTGAAGCCAGGGTCAGGCAATTGGCTATTGGTTCATGTGCACCATAAAAGTGTTGCTGGCATCTCAGGTAGAAAATAATCTAGTTATTTTCAATCCCCCAAGGAAAAGATCCTCAAAATAGTTTCAGTCCTCAAAGAATTCAAAATAATTACTTTCTTTTGCTGTCCCTTGAAAGCTATATACAGACATGTGGTTTTGCACAGCATATGATTGAATCAAAACTAAATGTTTTTTTCACTGTAGTGTTACATTTTTGGTGAGTTAGGGTGGTACAATATATTGAGAAAGAATACCTATTTTTAATCTTTTCCTTTGGATTTCTCTGTGATTACAGAAGTCTTTGTGTATTTGCTGACTCAAATAGTGTTTTGAAGAAAGGTTTCATCTAAGCTTGATGAAATAATGATCTGTATTTAATTTAGAACCTATTATCTGTTGAACAGTTTGCCAAAGAGTCTTACAGAAAATATGCCAAAACATCTAGCATTGTTTAATGACTCCCCTTGCTGTACTGCATGCTTATGAGCTTTAATCTCTCAAGATTCATCTTTGCTTGGATTTTACATTGCTGTTTAGGAGAAATAATTTAATTCAAATTATGCATTAAAGAATCTCTTGTTTAAGAAAAAATGCAAACCTTAAAGAAAAAAGCAAGCAGTTTTGTAAGAAGCCTTTGTTTTGTTAAACTGCTGAAATGGTTGTGTAAGCTTTTTTCCATTAGATACCAAATCTTTTAATTGAGTTTAAGGAGATACTTTGATTATTCCAAAGTAATTTCTTCACTTTGAATATGGATGCTGAAGTAACTGTAACGAAGTGACTGATTTTTTATGGTGGTTTTTTTTCTGCATAGTCTTGAAGTGCATGCACGTAACTTGTTAAAATGCTTTACTACTTCGTTAAATTTATGCCTTTCATAAAAGGTGTATGTTGTGCATGATAGAAGTAATAATGCTTTTGTGTAGTAGTGGATTCAGTTTTCCGTAACATTCACGCTTTGATTTTTTCCTTTTACTTTCATCTAGTTCTGACAAAGGTACTGTCTTTTTCTGTGAATAAGCACTTTCTTTAATGAAAAACTGGTAGATCATACAATGTATATTTTTTGATAAAAAATGTACTTGTAAATTTTGATAAATCGTTTAGTAGGTTTATTTACATGTTTACAGAGAGCCTGTAGTACTGCATTTTGGTGCATATAGGCACTCTTTTAAGAATTAAACGTGATACAAAACTCCTTTTCTTTAGTAAAAATCTGTAGCAAAGAAATTTTCTAATGTCAAGCTTCTCATTTGCTTTATTAATAGGATTATTGCCATGTGTGGAGACTATTACATTGGTGGGCGTCGCTTTGCTTCACTCTCAGACCTGATAGGTTATTACAGTCATGTGTCCTGCTTGCTGAAAGGGGAAAAGCTTTTATTCCCAGTAGCACCTCCAGAGGCAAGTAAAAAAACTATTATAGTAAAATTCTGAAGTATAATTTACTTAAATGTTTGTAACTTTAATCGCTGTTCATGGTTTGCTTTGGGAAAGACGTTTTAGAAAGTTTCCTGTAGTTTTGTACAGGCATATATGGAAGTATAAGGAGTGTAAAAATCCATTTTTACTTGTACAAGGTAATGATTAAAAAACCCTGTTTAGAGTTATTGCAGTTGTCTCACAATGTAGTGACATGTTAAGTAGACAGAGAAAACCAAGAAATAGTTAAATTCTTGGCTAATAAAGAGTACTGTGGTAATATAACCTTCACTGTTCTGTGACGTTTTGCATGTTTAACATTGGTTTCAAGTGGGCAGCCTGGAAATAGCCAAGATTTTTTTCACATGCACATCCCTAAAACAACGTAAGTAATTCAAATGAAACAAAACATGGCTAAATATCCCCTGTAACAAAACCGAAGACCTGGCTAAAGATGTTTCTGAATGTTAAAATTCTGGACATTCTTTCCATTCTAAGTGAAAGAAAGTTTAAGTGCTCTCTTGGCAAATTAAATACATGTTTCTAGTGCTCAGTGGTTTTGAGCTTTGAAAATAAAAAACTGGCAAGGGGGGGGTATAAGTGATGTATAGCAGGTATACCCGTTCTTTGTCTCAGAATAGCATAATGCTGGGAAGAAGGATTCTGTAATATAAAGAAAAGGATTACCTTTGCTCTCTTTTAAACTGTAGCCTGTGGAAGACAGAAGGAGAGTTCGAGCAATTCTGCCTTACACCAAAGTGCCAGAAACTGATGAAATAAGGTAAGATTGAACAACAGTAGTAGCTGTGAAATTCTCAAGGGTATTTATAAATAGTGATAATTTAAGTAGGCGTTTGTTTGCATATACTTTACAGTTGCATCTTAAACTTGACACAGTTTAAAGAAAGATKCCTCGCTGTTCTTTTGCTGGAAATAAGAATAAAACTTCTTAGTATGTTAGTTTGTGTTAATTGTAAGGGAATGTACATTAGGTACTGTCTCAGTTTGAGACAATGTTTCTATACAAAAATGTTACAGAGTAAATGTTTCCTCTGAAGTGAAAAAAGTTGGTAATCTGTTCCCACCAATGTGAAATAGATGCCGGGCAAAAACTGAAGAGAAAAAAAGGTAGTTTATTAATAAAACACAGTGCCCATAGGACACAGATAAAAAGGAACCTTTAGATATTTAAAAGTCCAGAAACACCATGTGAAACTCCGGCTCGCCACCTGGCGCAGAYCAAATGGCGGCTCCCCTCCCCAAGAAAAGAGAAAAAGAGAAACCCAGTGGCCTCTCCCGTAACAGTGGCAAAAAGAAACCCCCCCCAAAAAAACCCCTGTATTACAGTCCTTTCTTCACTGTGGATGGAATGGAGGGCTCCGTGTGTTTCTGTTGCCGGCTTGGCTTCCGGAATCCTGGACCAGACGGAGCCGCGTGGCTTTATGGATCGCGAATTGCCTCAGGAGCAGAATCACAGGAGCCGCAGAGGGGGTCTGTCAAGGGAAAGSTGCCAAAGCTAACAAACCAGAGCTATCTAAAACTGCAACAACGTAACTCTGCTGCACACAGAGAGCAAGGACTCCCTGGGTGCTGAGCTGACCTGCAAAAGCAAAAGCCGAGCTCCAAAAGGCCCTGGCTGTGTGGTAGCGCAGCGCCAGCTTCCCAGCAGCCCCTGCTCCTTCTTCCGAGTCGGAGTTAAAGCACACRCACCTTTTGGGCATTACAAGCCAATGGAATAGGAATACAGAACAGAATTGCCACAAAATCAACCCAAGACAGGTACATAGAATTAAATTAGTAATGTTAAAATTCTGAAATATGTTTTGGTTTTTACCAAAAGGATAAATTTATGTGTGAAGGAATTCTATATAGAAGTGCCTTATTTGAGTGCATGAAAGAAATAGGCTAAGCTTTTTTCCTGAATTGCCACTGAACTATTAATAGATATAGCTAAGGCAAACAATTCAGATCACTAGAAAGAGAAAGTGAGCCTAGACTACTTGAAATTTAAGAATAGAAGAAGTGAGTTTTTCAGTAGATGAGCATTTTCTGATTACTTGGAATTGATACGAGAAAGCTTGAGATATTTTTTTTCCAGATGGAAAAGTAGGAGGATTTGAAAGTGATTTGTGGGGATTTCTAATCTCTCTAATGAGACAGTCTGTAATGAAACAAGTTACATAAATTGATGTAATACACCAGTTGAATTGTGAATTTTCTTAGGTTTAGGACTATTAACTTAAAATGTGGAGAGAAGTAATAGTGCTTTATATCCTCATTTGGATGGAAATTTTTTCCAAGACTCACAGTTCAGTCTGATCCATTAAAGGATGGTACAAGGATAATTGTTTTTGTATCTGTGTGTTTCAGTAAGGTGTTAAGACTGGGAAGGGGCTCTTTAATAGCACATTGCAACTAAGGCTTCCTACTATATGTGTGAACAAAAAAGGGATTGAGTCATTAAGTGCCTTATTGCACCTATCAGCTTAAGAGAGAAAAACATTTTATTAATTTGCTGTCGTAACAAAAATTGTAGGCAATTGAACCTTTTCTTCCTCTATTAGGATAGAGCTGAAATACAGAGTTGGTATTTGGGTATCAAGGTCTACATGGCTAAAATAATTCTGTTCATGGCATAGCTGAGACCACAGTTCTCAGTTTGTTCTAGGATGAATTAATACAGTATTGAATATATTATGTATTTTAGAGAATCTTGGCGTGTAATTTTAATATCATAATTAATGTTTAGCAAGTTTGAAGTGAAGCTGAGTTAATTTCAGCTTTGTCATCCATGCAGTAACTATACAGTAATGGAGGGTGTTCTTGTTGTCTGTCACCTGTTTTAAGTTGAATAGCAGTTGAATTTGTTCTTTGTTTTCAATAGTGGTTTGTTGCTTTTTGTTTTTTCTGTTAGCCTACTTCAGATGAGAGCAATGGTATAAACATTTCAATGAAATTTTGATTTTAAATAGTAGTTAATGAGCTTCAATGCTTTACTGCTTTTCCTGGACCCTGGTGCATCATGAGACATGACTGAAGATTCTGTGTTGCAGTGAAAAGTTTTCATATGACCTGAGTTTGTGTCCCAGCATTTAGGGAGTAACTTAAACTAATCTTCCAGAAATGAAAACTCCCTTAGACCAGGTTCTGGGTCCTGCACTTTGGCCACAGTAACCCTCTGCTGAGCTACGGGCTGAAGGAAGAGTGGCAGGAAAGCTGCCCAATGGAAAAGGACCTCGGGGTGCTGGTCAGCAACCAACTGAAGATGAGCCAACTGTGCCCAGGTGGCCAAGAGAGTCAGTGACATCCTGGCTTGAATCAGCAGTGGTGTAGCCAGTAGGAGTAAGAACGTGCTTATTCCCTGGTACTCCACACTGCTGAGGCCACATCATGAGTACAGTCTCCAGGTCTGGACCACTCAATTCAGGAAAGACATTGAGGTCCTGGAATGTGTCCAAAGAAGAGAGATGGAGGTGGTAAAGTGTCTGGAGGACAAGTCCTAATAGGAGTGGCTGAGGGAGCTGGAGGCCTCTCAGGGAGTCTCAGGGCAAGTCTCATTGCTCTCTACAGGTCCCTGGAAGAAGATGTAACCAGTTCAGTTGAACTGAACATGAACGAGCATGTTCAGTGTCTTCTGCCAAGCAATCAGTGACAGCCTGAGAGGACATAAACTCCCCTTAAGTCTAAAGGGCATCTTTAGGTTGGCCATTAGGGGGATATTCTACACAAAAAGTTGGACATTGAAATGGGTTGCCTATGGAGGTGGTACAATCACTGTCTCTGAAGGTGTTTAGGGAAAGATTGGATGTGGGAATTAGTGCCATTGTCTGGTTGACATGTGCTTGGGTTATAGGTTGGACTCRATAATCACAGAGGTCTTTTCCAACCTAATTGATCCTGTGATTTTCTGATTCTGGATGTTGATGCTTCTAATGCTTTTCTTGTAGCTAATTGCATGGCTTCTTTGGTAACTGCTCTGTGTTCTCTTTCTGTCATTTGTCTTCATCTGTGAGAACATAATGAATAGATATTCCACAGTTTATATTACATAAGGTAATTTTTCAATGAAAGTAACAATATTTTCTTATACACTACTAAGGSTTATTTTGCTTGTATTTCATATTTGATCTCTGGATAAAAGAACAATAGTTCTGTATTTTAATTTTATTTTTGCTTGCTACATTAGCACACTTTGAAGTTGATAGCACTGAAGTATATATTAGATTCTAAACATAAATCAAAATTACAAGAACTTGTTTGTAGTAGCCACTTAACTGTGAGGAAAAACACACATGTGCTTGGAGGTATTAATTCATGCATTTTCACAAATAGGTTTTCCCAAATCTTCTATGGAAATTATAGTCAAGAATTATTGTGTTCGTTAAACTTTATATTATGGTTGTATCTCTGATTTAATCTTGCTGTAACACTCTTCAGTTTCCTAAAAGGAGACATGTTTATTGTCCATAATGAATTGGAAGATGGCTGGATGTGGGTTACAAACCTACGGACAGATGAACAAGGTCTTATTGTGGAAGACCTGGTAGAAGAAGTGGTAAGTAATTTTTGTATTCAAATTTCTTAAATGAATGGGATTTTTTCATAAAATAATATTGAAATGAACAAAACCTAGTGACATTTGATTGCCTGTTTTCTAATTATGCACATTTCTACACCTAGTAAATTGATCTAGTAGTTCTAAAATACTAGAACAAACCTTTAAGTTGAACAAACCTTTAAGAATTCAGTATCAAAAAATACTTATTTGTGTGTTGCCCAAAGGTAAGTAGAAATTAATGGTACTGTAAATTTGCTAGGCTCTCCCCTAAAATCTGCTCTCCTGGAGAAGAATAATTTAATTGCATTTCTTTCTTAAAATTGCCTTGAGAAATTCACTATGTAGTGTAATTTTGCATTGTGGTAGGCCCTTCTCTTTATACAAGGATGAATTTGGGTTAAAAATTTATTGATGAGAGGTGAAAAAGAAAAAAATATTTTGATATTATCTTTTTACACAGTACACAAATTTTGCTAGTAGCAATGTTACCTGAGATGCCTCTCATAGATGACCTGTGTCAGGGAATTAGCTGTGAATAGCTAAATTGAAGTATTAGATTATTGTTTTGTWGACTAGTAAGTCAGGGTTCATTTAACTTTAGAAAAGTTGAGATTTTAGAAGGCTATCACCTCTAAAGGATTTTGATCATGATGGAAGTTATCATCAGAAATAATATATTTTTGCTGAATTTTCGCATATGAATGAAGAGGAAAACTTTTTGTAGAACCTGCAATAAGCCCTTTAGTTAAAAAATGCCCCAGACTTCTAAATGTAATTAATTTTCTACAGAAAGTTTTAAATTACGAGTTCATTTTTAGAAGTGAATTGTACTGTTGTTATGCATTTAATGTGTTAATTTTCTCATAGGGAAGAGAAGAAGATCCCCATGAAGGCAAAATGTAAGGATTTTTGTTTTGTTGTTTAAAGCAATCATAACTGTTTGTAAACTTCTACTGTGAGATTTCTAAGTTTTTGGGAAAATGAGCAATGGGATTTATTTTTTAATCTCAAGACTTTTTTATATACTAGCTGCTGCAGATGCATGGATACTCATAGGACTCATGAAAGAGTCTCATAAAAGAGTCCTATAATGGGTATGTCTATTGATAGTGGGTATTGTAGTGTTAAAATCTCGGATGGGGCTATATATGATCACTTTCAGCCAAGATATGCACAATGGAGTATTCCTTGAACATGGTTACCTTGGAGATAACAACTGTAAATACTGTAACAAAGTATTATTAAAACAGTGTGTCTGTTTGCCTAGTGGGTGGGAGTGTTTACCTGCTGGAGGATGGAGGGCTCTGCAGAGGGGTCTGGACAGGCTGGATCAATGGGCCAAGGCCAGTGGTCTGACATTCCACAAGGCCATGTAGTGGTTCCTGCCCTTGGTTCACAACAGCCCCCTGCAGTGCTACAAGCTGGAGCCGTGGCTGGAAATCTGCTCAGCAGAAAGAACCTGGGGTGCTGGTCATCAGTGTCTGAACATGAGCCACTGTGGGCCCAGGGGTCCAGGAAGGCCAGTAGCATCCTGGCTTGGGTCAGCAGCGGTGTGGTTAGCAGAACTAGGGCAGTGACTGTCCCTCCTGTACTCAGAATCAGTGAGGCCACACCCTCAGCGCTGGGTTCAGTTTTGGGCTCGTCACTATTAAGGTGCTGCAGTGAGTCTAGAGAAAAGAAAATTGAGCTGGGGAAGGGTCTGGAGCACAAGTCTGATGAGGGGTAGCTGAGGGAGCTGGTGGGGCTCAGCCTGCGAAAAGGAGGCTCGGAGAGAATCTCATCTTCTCTCCAGATGCCTGAAGAGAGCTGGTAGTCAGTAGAGGTCTCATCTCCTACACAGCACAAAAGGAGATAGGACAAAAGGAAACTTTCAAGTTGCACCAAGGAAGGGTTAGCGCTGGTATTAGGGAAAATGGCTTCACTGAAAGGGTTGTCAAGCCCTGAAGCAGGCTGCCTATGACAGTGGTATAATTATCATCCCTGGAGGTAAACAGAAGGTGTGTAGATATGGCACTTGAGGACATGATTTAGTGATGGGCTTGGCACTGCTGAATTAAGGATTGGATTTGATGATGTTAAAGGTATTTTCCAACCCAAAGGATTCTGTAATTCTTGTAATCACACTAGAAATTTGAAGAAAAAGTCACAGCACTGTAAGTTTCATTCTGTTTGCTTAAATACTTTTTTTAAAAATTGAATACAACTTACAGTCAATAGTGTGTTGATAGGTCAGTCTGTTTATAGCTTGCTTTCACAAGTCAGGGTGTGTGGCAGATAGTTCTGAGAAATGTCTAGTGGCTTGATGACTTAATGTAATGTCCTTATTGTTTGTCATATTTGTGCTTGCTACTTTTTCTGCTATTTCCCACTTTCTGAGATGCTGGTGGCGGGAGGTGTTTCACTGTCTTATTTGTTTTACTGGGTTTTGCTAGTCAGTTTGCTAAATATGGATGTCTTCAAATGTGGATTTTTTTTTATTTGCAGAGTAGCTTGTAGGAGTTGCTTGTAGCTTTGATTCTCTTTCAGCATTTGTTTAACTTTCAGAGGAATCCATAAATTAACATCTGAGGGTAGTACAGAAAGTTAAAAATCAAGGTCATAAAAGCACCATCTCTTTGGCTTTCCTTTAAATACAAATTATTAAATTGTAGCATGTCAAGCTTTTCTGAATAATGGTAAGTATCAGGCTGAGACTAGGCAGAGGCTGTGAAATTTTTTAGGGTACTGYTCTGACCCAGGACTCTGGGAAAGTACAAGATGTGAGATCAAAGCAGTGTGTGTTCATTAACCTAAAAAAGCTCGGTTTTGTTTCCACAGCTCTGGCAAATTTGACTTAGAGATTTTCTGTACATGTTTAATTTCTTGCTTGAGCTTCAGAAGTCTTGATTCAAATATGTTGCTGTATGATACTGACTTCAAATAATGCCTGTCAAATTATCTACTTTTTGGACAACTCATGTCAATCTCTTAAGCACAGTTGTATTCAAACATCAGCTCCTAGTGTTGATATTTTTATTGAATATAATTTATATACCTGTTAATGTAAGTTTTTTCATGCTGGTAGAACAGAACCATTAAGTAGCATAGTCATTGATTATCACATCTATATATATTAGATCTTTTAAAATAAAGATTATTTCATAGGTGCCAGAGCCTTGAATGTCACCACAACCAGAAAAGAGAGCTTGGTAGTCTTGCTTTCTAATTTTTCTCTTCATCTTTTTTAAGATGGTTCCATGGGAAGATCTCCAAACAAGAGGCTTACAATTTGCTGATGACAGGTACATGTATTTCTGATTTGAAATATGGTGACAGTGAAATGTCATAGAGTGATCCTGTTAGTATTAGACTGTGACAAAACTTCCTTCTTTGTCTGAATATGAGTGTTTTAGATTTCCCAAAGTCTCTGCTTGCTACCTCAGTAGAATACTACACTGGAAGAAAAGCATGTGGCTATGAGTACTGAGTATGTGCTCAAATAAAGTTAATTTAATATTTTTTGCTGTAAATGATTTTAAAGTTATTATATGTGTAACCAATTTTTTCACTTCTATTAAGCAAGAATTTCTTTAAGTGAAAACATTAGTATTTCTGACACATTGTTTAATAGGTTACTTCAAATATTGTAACAGAGATTGTGTTTTTTGAAAAKGTTATCAAACTTTTTTTGTATGTTTTTAAAGAGATGGCAAAGTTGTGGCTAGATTGCAAGCTACAGTTGAAGTATTTTTCATGAATTTTGGTGGTTTAGTACTAGTTAATCTAGTTTGAGATCACTGCTGGAATTTACCTTTATAGGGTTTGTATTTCTTGAAGTGCACAGTTCTTCCTAATTTGTGTAGAAATAGATTTAATAAGGGTTTATATATATCACAGAGAAAATGACACTATTATGATGTCTTTTCAGTTGGTCAGGTGTGCAGTTTTCTTGTGAGGCCTTCAGATAATACCCCTGGTGATTATTCACTTTATTTTCGGACCAGTGAAAATATTCAGCGTTTTAAAATATGTCCAACATCAAACAATCAGTTTATGATGGGAGGCAGATACTATAATAGGTAAGTTTTGCTGGTAAAAGGAATTGTGAATATTTTATGCTTGTATAACTACTGCTCTGCTTTTAAGACTGTAGTTTCCTTATATTAAATATTTTCCCTAATTTCCTTAGTGTTACTTGTAACTGGGCAAGTTCTTACAGCTTAAAGAGTCTTAGGTGTAATATGTTTCTCTTGAAGTTTTTGTGTTTCTTCTGCAAACCAGTTGCTTCATTGTGTAAATTGTGGCTTGAATGGATCACGTGGATCCATAAATTGTGGATTGGTAATTAAGAGAATACTCTTAAGTGGCTTGGATGCTACTCCATTTGTTCTTGTCTGTTTGAAAAAGGGAAAATAAAAATGCTGTTTTTATCTGAGATAATCAGTAGCGTTTTTGAATAGTAGAAATGGGTATTTATAAGAAAAAGGGAAAACACCTTCATTGTTGGAAAAAGTTACTAAATTTCATTGTAATATATACATGATAATTGGAACAGAAACACAGATCAGTTAATTTAGARTGAACAAGCTTAAGATTTCATTCCTTTTGCCACTGGTGCAAAAATACAGTAATTTGTACAAAAAGAGGAGTAATGAGATGTTTCCCCTTTTTTTGGGAGAAGTATTAGTACACTTCCATTTCTGATAGTATTTTGTAGAGTCGTTGAAGCTAGAAGATTCTCAGTAGCGAAAACTCACTTTCCTGCTTAAACAGAGGTAATTGCCTCAAAAAATCAGCATTTTTCCAATCCTGCTCATATAGAACCAGGGCACCTCCAATAGAGAATTTGTATCATTTCCAGCTTGGCTTTTGAGTAGGTAGATTCAGCAGCTCGTGTGTCTGAGAAAATGTCTCTTCACTGAATGTAGTGCATTTCTTTATACAACTTCACATACACTTTGAGACTGAACAATTGGACTCCTATGAACTTATGCCCATGCCACACCCAGGCTGCTTGAATGCCTTCTTCATTAACCAGTCTGGCTTCCAGCCATCCTCATTGAAAACCAGGCTAGGTGCACTGTCAGCATTTCATGAAGATAGATGCTCTTTCGCCCATTCTCTAGTTACATGGCTTATTAGGAGGATGGTAGGCCAGAAGCCCCCCACGCTTGGTGTTGTCAAATTAATCSGCAACTTAGGGAACTCTTACTTAGTCCCAAATGGTTTTGTAGCATTAAATAGTATACTTTCAGAAAGTTATTACATTGTTATTGCTTCAGATTGCTTTATAATACAGTATTTGGGGCATAGATTACATTTACCTGAGATTCTGTGCATCTGAACAGAAAACAAGGTTGTAAAGTTAAGCAGCAATAAATTATGACAAAGTGCTTTAAGATTTTTTTTTTTTTAGTATTTTGGTACCTATTTTGCAGAGATCTTCCTCCATTTGAAAGAAAATCTCTTTTGTTTTTGTTGCATGTTTGGGAGAATTACTACTATGCTCTTCAGCTCACATTCAGTCCAACTTGCTATGTGTATCACATTGTGAATTTGCTGAAAGTTCAAACATGTAATGAAGAATGCAAGCCCTTAGTTGCTCCATCAAGGCATGGAGTCCTAGTCTGTATGTTACTCTAACTACAAAAGGAGTTTTCAAATATAACTGTGTTTGTTCTTAAGCCCATATTACAAAATTGGAGAAATTTTGCAGGCACTTGCTCTTTACATTGAGGAACTCATGGCATTTTTAATCAAGGAAGCAGAGGGGGCATTGAAGGTCAAGGTATTCTGATTTTGAGTCAGAAAAATTATACAGTGCTGTTTTATTGATTACAAAATGTTGGTAGTAGCTGTTCAACTTGTGAAATGTGACTGAGACATTTTCTGTAGTGAGATGCAGTTGAAATACTTTTGCAGAAAACAGCATATGCAGACAGCATTTCAGTAAAAATTGAAATCAGTTACTTGATTTCAGTATAATTAAAAGAAAAATGAATCTCATTGTACATACCTGAAAAATAAAAATACTTCTGGGAAGGTCATTTTAGCAAGTTTGCAGTACTTCATAGCTTCAGCATGAGATAGAAGAGCAAACCAAGATGACTTGATACACCTTTTATTTAGAAGTTTTTGAGATTTTTATAGTATCAGCTATTGTTCCTGTGTTGTATACATTCCTTATTCATATCTATCTACACACAGCTGAGTGTTCATGAACTGAGAAGACATACTCAATATATTTTTATCTACTTAATTATTTTACTCTTTTCGAGATTGGTATTTTGCATGCAAATGATTAATTTCTGTTGATGTCCATGTTGCTGTTYTCATTACAATGTAAATTTCAGTAGCTGCAAAAATAAAGCAACTCAAGTGCCTTGAATTTCTGCTTGTATCTGTCATTACTTCTTTTCTGAGCCTTCCAAGTGCAATTGCAATCTGAATCTGGTGATTAGAGTGAATGCTTCCCTTTAGAGGAAGGCTCTACAACATGAGTATTCAAAAGAATAGTTCAGTGACATCCAGGGCTTTATAAGCCCTGCTACAAACCTTTTCTGTTTTCTATTCCTGTTCTTCTAGAAAGAGATTGCCCTTCACTCAGAATCTGTCCCATTCCTCTTAGTTAATTACTCTAGAACTTACTTGGAAAATTATTGCCACTGAAATAACAATTTTCAGCCTGCTTAGAAAGTGGATAATGCACGTGTGCTAATTAAATGTGGACAGTGCAGTGTCCTCATTTGACATTTTAAGCAAGCAAGTCATTAAAATAGTTTGCAGAGTTTAGAATTAATTCATTTTGAATACTGTTTTGTGAACTTTCTTGACTTCAGTATATTAGTAAATCCTCATTGCTGCAAATAAGATTATGATGATTAACACTTGATTTTATTAAAACTTGGTGGGAAAAATGTTTGTGGTTTTATGGGAAAGCAGATTCTCAAACAGAGGAAAAATTAATGTGTTTAACATTTCAATTTTTTTTTCACTGGAACAGTATTGCTGACATCATTGAGCACTATAGAAAAGAGCAGATTGTTGAAGGATATTACTTAAAAGATCCTGTTCCAGTGCAGGTAAGATTTCATGTCTAAGCCTTTGATATTGAAGTCACACACTGAATCATTACCAAATCAATTTGTGAACTGAATTACAACAGAGATACCACTGTTAGTTAAACAGCATCTTCTTCAGTAGTCAGTCGTTGACAGTTTCAGTGTTTTCAGCTCATCTTTTTTTATGTTTTATCCYCCAACTTACCAAAGACTGGCTTGTAGTCAATAGAAAGTATGGTTAGTTTTGTCGGTCCCGTGAAGTGTGTTTGACCTTTACCCTGTGCCTCTGGTCCTGGGCTCAACCATACTTTGATTTAATCGCATTTTAGGGGAAACCAGTATGCCCTTCTCTCCTCTGTGGCTGGGGTTTTTCTCCTGTCACAGGAAACCTGTTGTCATGGTTTGGCCACTGGCCAAATGCCAGGTACCCATAACATCTCCTCCCATGTTCTCCCCTATCACAGCTGGGCAGAGGAGAGGAAAAAGTTTTACACAAAGGTTCATGAGTTGAGAAGGAACTGGGAGAAGATGCCTCAAGGATGAAACAGGCTCAAGTTACACAGTGAATTTATTATTAACAGTCAGAGGAGAAGAATGAGAAGTAAAAGAAGCCTCCAAAGACACCGTTGCCCCACCCCCCTCCTTCCCACCAGCCGTACAGGGGGGCAGGGCATAGGGGTTTTGGTCACTTCATCACCAGGGTGTTCTTCCACTGCTTAGGGAGGAGTCCTTTCTTTGCATTTCTGTGGGGTCCCTCCCACAGGAGACAATTCTCAGTGAACCTCTCCAGCATGGGTCCATCTCAGGAGCAGCAGTCCACACACATCCACTGCAACGTGCTCCCCCCATGGGCAGATAGTCATCCTAAAACTGCTGTGACGTGGCGTCCCCTGGTCCACAGGGTGCAGTCCTCCAAGGCCAGGCTGTTCCATCTTGGAAGCAAGGCCTCTCTCTCCATTGGTCTCCCACTGGAACACAGCCTTCTCCAAGCATCCACCTGCTCCAGCATGGGGCACCTCCTCCATAGGCTGTGGGTGGATCTCTGCACCCCCTGTGGACCCCATGGGTTTCAGGGCAATGTCCTGCTCCACCATGGCTAGTGGTGCATCCATCTTCAGAGCCATCAGGGATTGGCTCTGCTGGACATGGTAGAAGCTTCTAGCAGCTTCTTACAGAAGCCATCTTGGTGGTCCTCCCTATTACCAAAAACCATGCTGTGCAAAACCAACACAGTGACTTTCTTCATGCTCCATCATTGCTCTTTAATCATGGCAGTAACTCTTACATTTTAAACTTACAGTTTTCTATTAATAATGATTAGTTTTCCATGTGAAATTACTTCAGATTCTTCAACTTAGCCAGAGAACACGTGACTATTTAAAAAAATTTAGTGGTCAGTGGAGCATTTGAAGTTCAGCTTTATCTTGCCTCCCTTGCCCATACCACCATGCTCTTATGTTTTTGAGGGGGAAAAAATTCAAAAGTTATGTATCCTGTTAGGGTCAATCTGATTGAATTCCTGTGTCTTACATGCTATTTACTTAAAATTATTTGTCACTAGATCACTTGTTTTGTGCACAGCTCCTTGTATAGTTATGTTACAAACTTTATTGTGACAGATAATTATGTTACAGACATTGTCATCTTATAACATCTGGATATAGCTTCCATTGTAGGTCCTGTAATTCCTGTTAATTATTTTTCATCTTGCTTGCTTTTTTTTTTTTTTTTTCAAAATCGTAATTCTTGTAGACATATGCACGGGAAGAAAACTAGAATAATGTGTAAGAACCAGTTCATATGTGTCTTTTCATCTCAGGGATGTTCTTACTACTTAACAGTCTTGCTTTTCTTGTTTTTTTATGGCGGAAGAACTTTTGCTGATCAGCTTACATGGTAGGGTCAAACCTGGCTTGGGTTTTGGCCATATTGATTGCATGCATTTGCATATCTTGCCATTTTTTGTGGGAATTTATCCTTTTTCAGTTTTCTGTTTCTGCTTTCTTCTCTTGTCTTGAGTTCTGCTCGGTTAGGATCTGGGCTTTCTAATGGGATTGAGAGACTGTGCTCCTTTGAGCTGATTTTAATTGTGATCTGCACCATTTTTCCTTCAGAGTTTATACATCATTATTCAGGCCAATGAATTTTGGTAGAAGACAGTTGGAAGCTAGATAAATCTTTAAAGACTTGCATAAATTTTAACACAAATCACAGTGAAAGATGATGTGTTTTATTTTTACAGGAAAAAGACATACTTACTTTGTAGGTTTTGTTCTGTATTGAAAACTCTTACTTTCTTTCAGTTTTGGAAATACGGAAAGAGGTATAGTACATTTCTAGCATGTGTACTGTATAAAAAATAAATGCTGTATTAAAATGCATGAGAGAACAATAGTAGTGAGTTGGTAACATTCAGTAAAATGATCCTGATTGCAGTTCATAGGATGCATTTTGTAATGACAGTTTCTGAGCCTAAAGTATGTTTTTCTTACATGTTTCCCAGCACCAAGAACAAGTGCTTAATGATACAGTGGATGGAAAAGAAATCTACAATACAATTCGTCGGAAAACAAAGGATGCTTTTTATAAAAATATTGTTAAAAAAGGTTATCTTCTGAAAAAAAGTGAGTTATGTTTGCTTCTATTATATTTTTAAAGGAAGAAAAAAGCAGATAAGGATCACAGAATCACACATTTAAGAGTATCTTAAATTGGAAGGGATTCATAATGATCATGCTCACTGCAGGTCTACTGAACACTAAACTACAGGACTAAGACCATCATCCAGATGCTTCTTAAACCCTGACAGGCTGCGAGCATTTCCTTGTCTACCCTGTTAYAGCAGCGTTCTCTGTGAAGAACTTTTTCCTAAGTTCCAGCCTGAACTTTCCCTGATTCAACTTAACTCTATTTCCTCATGTCCTATTGTTGGTCACCAGAGAGCAGAGATCAGCAGCTCTTAGCTTAACTTAGTGAGTTTAGTGGTACTAGAAAGAGCAGAACTGAAGTGGGCAAAATGTTATAGAAAGTGTGTAAGGAGTATGAAAGATCTCTTTCCTTAAATAGTAGATTAATAGAGCAATGTGATACATTAAATTACATGCAGTGTGAAAATGTGGGTTGGCAGTTCTGAAAAAAATTGGCATAGGACAAGAGCTAGGCATCCTTGTCAAAGGTAGCATTCAAAATCATGTAATGAAGTATAATATTGTAAAGTGTTTGTACTTAATATGGAACTCACTAAATTCTAGCTGATAGAGGTTTGAGGGGTCTAGAATAGTATGAAGCTATGCATTCACTGCAGAGCACAACTGGTTTAATTCCGTTGTTCCAAGTCAGGTTATATGTTTTCAGTCTTAAATTTAAAATGCACAGTCTGCCACACAAAGGATATAGTGACTTTTTAGGGTTCTAACACCAACACAGTCAGCATACATTATATTAATTAAAATCTGGTAGCCTCACTCACTTCAGTGTAACCTCTGATAAAACCCTGAAGAATTGCCATTGAGCAAGTCTTTGAAGTTTTGAGGAAGCTAGTCCCTTGCTGAGTGTTACATTTCTCCTTTTGAAAAAAGAATCAACATTAATGGAGGCAGAGAAACTATCAATGAGAAAATTTCTGCAGGTGACAAGGATAAATTACAGATGGTAATCTGATTAGTGACCAAATGCAAGAAGGTATGAGTTTACATATAGCCCTAGTATAAGAGACATTAAAAAACCCTAAACCACCCCAAACTATGTCTTCTGAACAGCACAAGGAAAGCATCTCATTTGTTGAGAATGCTTACTCTGAGAGGTGTAGAGAGGTGTCATGGAGTGAGGAAATCAACTGAGTATTACTTGGAAAAATTAGACTAAAGGATATATTAAATGTGCTAATTGGAGCACTGAAATTTTAGATGCACATAACATATATGGAATAAATGAAATATAACCAGTCTTCCATCTAGGTGTCAGTATAATGAATGAGTGGTACGTCTATATTTTGAAAGTAGTGTTGTTACTAGTTTATTAAGAACCCAGTGGATTTATGAAGATTGAAGTATAAAATAAAGACACAAAGTTTGTTCTAAATGGTACTCTGACTTATGCACTGATTTGTTGCAGAAAGTTCCTAATCCATTATAAATCAAAGAATCTTCCTCTGCAGCAAGTGGAGCCAGTCAAATTCTTAGATACAGCTGTGCTTGGGGCTTGATTCTGATTTAAATTTGCATATAAAGTATTTCCATTTTGTTCTTCAGCCATACTGTTTTAAGGTACTGTAGTGCAATCTGTTAAACACTGGTCAGAGCTTAGGAGTAATCTCATGTCAAAAGTCAGTTTCTTAGTAAAAGTCTAAGGAATGGGCTCCACACTGACATTATTTGCAATCTGCATAGAGACAGGCATAACACTGAGAGGAGCTTACTGTTCAGGCAGCTCATATGCACTTAGTTAATCATATTGAGAGCACTGAAGGTGTTTGAAGAATCTTTTTGCAGCTCTACCTGCATCTATGAAAAGGGTCTGATTTTAGTCACATGTATAAAATTTAGTGTGTATTCTGATGTTAAAACTCAAGTGTGATTATCTGTACATTGTTCTTCTCTTGGGTATTTGACAAAAACTTCACTGCCCTCTTCTGTTTTCTTAATTTACAAAATTTCCATGTTGATTTAGACAGTATTGTAACCTTTTGCTTGACTCTTGTACAGGTAAAGGAAAGAGATGGAAAAACTTGTACTTTATATTAGAGGGAAATGATGCCCAGCTTATTTATTTTGAAAGTGAAAAACGAGCCACAAAACCCAAAGGACTAATAGACCTTAGCGTGTGTTCTGTCTATGGAGTACATGACAGTTTGTTTGGCAGGTAGGACACTGGCTTTCTGGCTTCTTCTAATCCTATTGCATCAAGAGTTAAAAAGATAAAGAATCATAGTAAGATCCAAGAGTGCTGCATTATTTTGATAGGTATTTAAAAGCTAATGTGGTTAGAAGTCTGTAGGTGCTTTTCTATTTAAGAACAAGTACTTAGTTTGTGATAAACAAGTTCATTTAAGTRAACATCCCCCGAGATTGTTTTTGCACAATTGCCATACTCAGAGTTACTTKTTGCATCAAATCTTATTTACTATAATATTTTGATATTCAAAATATGCTGACCACAAGGGATGTGATTATCATCAAGAAATATGAGCATCAGCATTCTTTTAGATATCACTAGTAATAAATAAGAGAGTTTTTATAGTCTTTCATTGGTAGTTAGAAAAGCAACTCCACTGGCCTGTAGTTTAGTGATTTATAGAAGAAATACCTGCATTTACTTACATTGTAAGTGATAGAAGTTAGAAATTCTGGTTATCCTAAGGGTATTAATATTTATTGAAAAATAATACCTAGTCAACTTCTAGTTACTTTGTGAAAAAACTTAAAGGCAGATGTTTAAAATTAGTGGCATTTCTTGAACTGCAAAGACTGATKCTTTGTTCTGTCTAATGGGGGTTTTTAAAATCTTTGTAAAATTTTGAAAAAAAAACCCCTAATATTTAACTACTGGAATGAGGAGCATAGATACAGATTTTAAAAAAATCACTGAAATGTTCCTTATGTAGCTGACAATTAGGCAGGAAGCCTTGAGGTATATTATAATCAAAGAACATTTTGGTTTTGTGTCTTAAACAGCTTAGATAGAAAACTGCGTTGCGGGTTGGAGCATAGTTGCGTACTGCAAGTACTACATAGTTGAGTACAGGTGGTACTACAGGTGTGTAGGAGAGTGTGCATGATTGCAGCAGCTTAGGAAGTTGTTAGTGAGGAGCTGCAGCTGAGACAGAATTTTTCCGATACTTCAAGCAGCTGGTAAAAAACTGCCTTTGCTCTTTCAGTCAACTACAGTGAAGTCTGTGCCTCTGCAGCACTTAAGGTTGTAGAGGTTTCTGTCACATACACTTGAGTGTTCAGTGCATGATCATTTGGTACACATTTCACTGGTTGTGAGACCTTTGGGGCACATTCACATAGGGGATTCCTTAGGTTAATACTGTTTAGTGAAAGAAAAATCCTTAATGTGTGATAAACTGATTGTGAACTAATGCTGAACCTCTGCTGCTTTTGAATTCTCCAGGAATAAACCCTATTGACAAATTTTTTCAGATGGCTGGTTTTTTGCCTTGACTGTAACTCAGCATACATGCCTGTTCAGTACACACCATTCTAAAAACATGTCAATATTCTGAAGCAGGCTGCGTATACTGAAGTGTAGTTTTCTTAAAATGACATAATACATTCAAAAACAAAATAAAATTTTTGAAGGACTTGAGAAGTATTGTTGGAGTTCTTCATCTTTCCATGTGTGATGGTGACAAATAGTAAAACAAAAACTGATGCAGTCTTTCAATGCACCTTACAGATAAAGAGCAGAAATCCATTAGTTGAGTGTAAACTTTGTTTTGGCATAGATCAAGTGGAGGTGATATGTGAAGATTAATGAAACTTAATTTTTGTTTTGTTTATTTTTAAGGCCAAACTGTTTTCAGATAGTAGTTCAGCACTTTAGTGAAGAGCATTACATCTTTTACTTTGCAGGCGAAACTCCAGAACAAGCCCAGGTGAGAGCTTTTTTTGCTAAGTGTAAAAAAAAAAACTTTTTGTCTTGTGTTGTTGAGTGATGTTGCCCTTCTGAAAAACTAAACAAATGTGTCACAAATATTTAGTGGTTTATATTAGCATGTGTTAAAACGGAGTAATAGGAGATCTCTGAGGGGAAAGGTTGGTGCTGAAAATTCAGCACCTCTGTTACTTGCTATTCAGCGTTTCAGTTTGGACAAATTCCAGTCAGGTCCCATTAGAACTTCTATTATTTTCTATTCTCTGTTTCTGGAAAACATACATATTTTTGGACATATTTCAATTCAGAAGAAAAACTTACTCTTCTGGTCTTTTTCATGTTATAAAACACAGCATTGTAAGTGAGAGTTTAACTTCAGATTGAAATAAATAAAATGCTAATGCATGTATGTGTGCCCAGTGACCAACGTACATTGAACTGCCTTTTCCAGTTATTGGCCCTGTGTATAAATTGGTAGTCATTTATAGTCATTGACCCTGCTGGTGCATAGTGCAAGGTTTTCTGGGTTTGTATAGCATCTTCAGTTACTAGGTCTCTTAACAATCATGTTCAGTGATGAAGAATTTTGGGATAAAGCCTGCTTCTGAGAAGTTCATTCACCAGCAGATTATATCTCAAATCCCACAGTGTTCTGGTTTATTAAGTTTTAAGCTCTGCAAGTCCACTACTCCGATGTATACATGTTACATTAGAAGTTAAGCTTTGCATTTGATGTTTTTTGAAGGGAAYGGAAGTATTTTAGACCACTCATAACAGATTATTATTCACCAGAGCATGAAGGCTGTATCAATGTAGTATTTTCCTGTGTTGTCTATACAGGTTAGCACAAATTTTCATGTTGGATTAATGCAAAATAGTTAAATTTGCTGAATAACATAAGAATAATGTAGTAATATTTGTCTTATAACTGTCATTGTACTGTTTTTGAGAAGCAATGTGCTGTATCATAATTGAGAATAAAATAAATTCTGTGCCCCTTATTGTACATTATTTTTTTGCCATATATGTAAAATCTTAGGTTCTAAAAAGTGGAAGAATTGAGAAGATGTAGAAAATACAGTATTCTGTTTTGTTTCCTGAACATTTGGTATCATTTGCTTTTGGTACTRAAACTGCTTAACAAGCTGTTCACTGCATTTGTACAGAACACAGTTTTTTCAGGTTTCTGTATAATATAGCTTTGGCCCAGAAAAGTTTACAGGTATTTCTTTTTCGCGAAAGCTCAGCTTTCATAGACAAATAGGATCTTCATGGGCTGTTTCTGAAAGCTTTTCCTTGGCAGGATTTGAGAACTGAATCCTAACTCACAAGGTGATCTAGCTGAGAAGAGATACAGTACATATTCCTATATTTTCAGAGTGTGGAAGGTATTGTGAAGAATAAGATTGAAGCAGTGTTGTGGGGGTTCTGATGGCATTGTTAAGTTGTACTTTGAGAGTAGATCTTTGAGATACAGACTGAAGAGAGGGCTGTTGGTCAAAACCTAAATTTTGTCCTTTACAAGAAATATAAAGGATTTGATGGYTGGTAGACAGTAACTAGAGAATGAGGACATATCTTCCACCTTCTAAAGGCAAACTGGAGGGTGTTGGATATATGCTCTGTGTTTCTCTGTTAATTGTTTCGTTTTTTTTGAAATATATGCAGTGTTATGACTGCCATACTGGAGTGATTAATCAGACCAGTTTGGCTTGTTAAACGGAATTTTCTGAGAAGCAAACAAGTTTTGCTTAATTTTGTATACAATTTAAATTATTGTAGTATCGCTACTCTGGAAAATTGGCAAAGGTTGTATATCCATTAGTAATGCCTAGTAATTCCATAAGAGAAAATGATTCAAATCCTTTATGAGGTTTTGCTCAGTAAAGATAATACATTTGCCTTAATATTTGAACTTCTGTACTGTGGAATTACAGAAAACTTAGGTTTTGCCAAGCTAATGTGAAAATTCAGATACTCTTTGTAGATATATCTGTTCCACTGCAAGAAGCTGTATCTGACTTGGTTTCATAACATTATTCTGCCTCCTTCTCTCTTAGGATTGGATGAAAGCCCTGCAGATGTTTTGCAGCTTAAGAAAAACCAGTCCAGGAACATCAAGTAAACGTCTGCGTCAGGTGAAGCTGATACTGTGGGGTTGGTTGTTTCCTCCTTGCAAAATGATATTGATAAATCTCAGAATTTTCCTTTCAACAGCAGCAAATCCTGAATAGAAGTGTCAAGAAGTCAGTACATTCTAAGATGTAGAATGCACTTTACATGGGATAATTTAAAAATTAATATAATGTGTAAATAAAATGCATGTGCATAAAATATTAATTTACATTTCATTTACATATAATACACATTTAATTAATGCTGTTCATTTTATGTAACAAATAACTGCTGAACCATGCTTATGCCTTAATTTCTCTTGACCTCTTGAAAGTGCTGTRTATGGCAGAATTTCTTCAGAAAGAGGGGACAGTCAATCTTAAATTGCTATGTCTGTAACGACTGGAGAATAACAGGGAAATACATCAAGAATTCTTAATATTTTTTAATCTTACGAACATTGAATGTAGTTATTTATCTGCAGACAATAGAGAAAGGAACAAAATGTGGAATAAAAGGAATAAACCACAGCTGTTTGGTTGTGAATATTAAAGAAGTTTAGATTCTGCTGAGTAAGTGAACTAAATTAGGTAAATTTATAGATAAAGTGGCAGGTGCAGTTAAGAGCTTCAGGGTGAAGCAGAAAGGGAATTATTTTCTTCAAGAAGCAAAGACAATGCTAATCTACATAAAGGAATACAATGTAATGTGTTGCATAAGAGAATTTTACATAATCTGTTAGGAAAGCACCAAACAATGTTTGGAATTGCTCATGACTCACTCAAAGTGCCAGTCATTCATTTCAGTAGAATTTTCTGTGTCTGGAAAAGTTGTTACTTGCAAATCCTAATGCCTCAAAAATTATTTTAAAATAAAAAACAAAATACCTTAAGAACATGGGGCTGGATATTTGCTTTCTGTAATTATGTGAATTACTCTTATTTTTTTGCTTTTGCCTGTTAAAATATTTCAATATGTTTTTTCTTTGCTCTTCTAATAAGGAGTTTATAGTTTGTATTCATGTATTAACATTAAGCCTCTGCACAGAGGAATAAAAAAATTAATTCACTTGCTTTATACTTTAGCAACAAAAAATAAATTGTGTTTATTTTTTTTTTTTCAGGTCAGCAGTCTCATTTTGCATGTAGAAGAAGCTCATACGCTCCCAGTAAAGCATTTTACAAATCCATATTGTAACATTTACCTGAATAGTGTCCAGGTAGCAAAAACACACATTAGGGAAGGACAGAACCCTGTGTGGTCTGAAGAATTTGTCTTTGAGTAAGTCTTAATCTTCTTGAATTAGTAAATTTCACTTTTAATTTGTATTACATTTAAGATTCTTAATATTGTGTATTGTTTTACAGTATTTAAAAAACCACCATATATATGTTTATACATCAGCACATTTTCAGACAAATTCTGCATGGGCAGAATATTCAGTAGACACCTATCTTTACTAATATAAGCARTTATCAAGGCTGATAATGATAACTTGGGATTGAAATGAAATTAGGAAAAACTTGAATGCCAGCCAGTTATAGTATTAATTAAGGCTTTCTGTCTTTTCTCCTAGTGATCTTTCATCTGATATTAATAGATTTGAGATAAGTCTTAGTAACAAAACAAAGAAAAGTAAAGATCCAGATATATGTAAGTATTTTTCTGTAAAAGATGCTTATATACTACACAATGGATACTTTGAGTAGTTATCACTGCTTTTGTCAAGCACTGTCACAAGACAATTAAGTATATTTTTATGTACGCCATACTGGTGTCTGTGTATGTTTTTGATGTCTGGTACTGGTTTTCCTTTAACGTTTTTATGATGAGAACTTCCATTGATTTTAGTAATAAAAGGCACAGTACTCCAGCCCTGTATGTCTGCCATGGCTGTGCTCTATGGTAACTATTGCTAGGCTGATGCCTGATGATTTTTATCTTTTCTTTTTATATACTCTTTAATATATTTGTATCTCCTTTAAGGTATTTTCTGTACCCTTTATATATTCTTTGTACCTTTAGCGTACATGCTTGTAATTTTTGTAGCCTGATATTTTAGCTTAATTTTGGAGTTCTGCTTGGCTGAAAGACCAACATCCCCAGTAGGAGGCCCGTCAGCCGCATATTGTCTCAAAACTCAAAAATGTGTTCTCTTTGGAACATACTTTGTGAACTGGGCTCTAGCCTCATCTGAGGAGGCATTCTTTAGACTAGAGGGTCATTACTTCATTTATTGAATTTCTTATTRGGAGATTGTAGACAGATACGCTAATTTTCAAGGTCTATAAAAATTGTAAACTYATTATACAAGGTATGCATTGTGGTGTGTTCCACCTTGAAGAGCTGTGCACCTAGGATCCTATTAAAATACTGAGGTAAAACCCTTCTATCCCTTTAATTGTGTCTGCCTCATAATTCTAAGACTGGCCAAAAGGCAACAAGGCAATGACTATGATTATACGAAAGCGAGAGCAAAGGGAAACTCTTCCACTTTGAGATAAAGATTACACTAAGTCAACTTGAATGACCATACATGTCTGCTAACATCCCCAGCCCTATGAAAAGTGTGAAGTTCACTGGGTAAAATAAGCTAAACCACTTCTTCTCTAACATATGTTGTGTTGCACTACCAGAATAAACCTGGAACACTTCAAATGCAAGATAACTGGTCCCTTACCTGGACTCACAGCCTGTTTTTCCTGAACCACCATTCCTTTCCTTTGCAGCCACAGATGTTATGTGTGGAAAGCTATGAAGTGGCCGTCATGTACAGCTGGTGCTAGTCATCTAGTCAGTTAATTATGTTAACTCACCTTTTCTACTTTCTTTTCCTTCAATGTAATGCAAATTGAAGTCCCAGCATTTAATTGGATTCACTGCTTTGTTTCTTTCATCATAACATGCAAAATTTAAATACCAGAATGATACGTGAGTGAAGGCTACCTTTTCAATATTTTAAAATATTTCCTGATTTTTCAGGTGTTTACATTGAAGTTTGTCTGAGTGTTCCCTACTTATTTTAGAGTTTTTTAAGTATTCCAGATAGTCAGAAATGATACTAAACAGTTCAGCACCAATTTATCAAATCTCTTCACTTTCATTTCTCTAACTGTAAATTGCATAAGGACTTATTCAAATAAATAGATAAAGTGGCTGGAAAATCCAAAGCCATAGCATTTTTAATAGACTTCATCTGCTACTATTGATAGTTGAATTAGTAAGTCTTGCAGGACCACACAGTATTGAATTGGTGTGGAGGTTCTGGTTTCGTTTACACTTTGGTGATTAATTTCAAATTAGTTCATGTTGAGTAGAAGTCTCTTACTGAAAGGAGCCTACCAATTCAGTGTAACCTGATAAACAAGAAAAAAGTCTTATTACTTAAAGTTATTTAGTATGAATTATGATAACTATTCTGTGATCCTTGTACAGATATTTGTTATGATCTTTTTTTTTCCTTAATCAAAATGAAATGTTAGTATTTACATTATAGCTATGAAGTACTGCTATAACCACAGGGAAAAATTAAATCATCACTTTATTCTGGGTCCTGTGTTTCATTCACCATTCCTCTTGCTGTGGCACACGGGCTTTACATGTGCAAGCAAGTAAGAAGAAAAGCACATTTCTCAGTTGTGCATACTTGGCTTTGGTGCCAATGAGAAATATTCTAGGAAAATCAATTTATTACATAGGCTAATGACATAATCCTGTCCACACTGGTGATAAGTAGCACGTGGTGATGGATTGTTTTTCATGTTATTTGACTGGTTTAAATCCATTAACTTTTATCAGTTTATGAACTCCAAAGAATATTAAATAGGCAGCTGGATTGTCTTGAATGGAGCATTATAAATGTGGTCTTTTTTCTGTTCCAGTATCAAATTATATCCTGCTATGTATTGCTGCAGCACTGGGGCAATGAGAAGTCTGCTGGAACCACTGACAGTTTCTTTTCTGTGGAAAAAAAACCTAACCCTTTATGGGCTTTTTTGTTTGTTTTTCATGTGAGGAAATTAAAAGCAAATACCTTTGAGAGTCAAGGAGAGAGTGGTTGTTTGACTGAGAGGTGCACACTGATAGGCTAAAKGTAAAACTAATCGCAGACTCCTCTTGGAGCATAGTGAGTGTTACAGACACACTGTTGCATCTGAAAGTGCCTGGGCCTTGTCTTCCTGGGTAAAAAGCCCTTCACTCAGGAGCACATGTACCTGCTCTGGATGGGCCTGTGCTCTGTCCCAGSTGCTGTAGCCTGCTAGCCAGCTGCTGTATCCGACTTCAGCTGCAGTCCAGATCACTGCTTGGCAAGTATAGTGTACCAACACCATCAGTTTATGATTTGCCATTCTTGAGCTGATTGTCATTACCTAATCATCAAGTGCTTGGAAACACTTTTTAACCTAATATACATAAAGTGTTGCTTAGATTGGAAGTATTATAAAAGAAATACAGATGTCAGTGTTTGGGAATACCATAGCAACACTGTAGTGACAAATAGGAGCAGACTTAATGGTGGTGTCAGCCCAAGGCTGGAAAGGGAATTGTGAATTCTAAAGATTTAACCTGTTTTTTAGTTTCTGACTGCTATCTTGATTTGCAGGGTAGCACTGTGTTACTTACTTTTCTTGGGTGTTGCAACATTTGTGTGGTATTTTTGAATTTATATGTATACATTCTTTACAAAATGCCATATATTTATTTTTCAGTTTACAGGACTCTGTTAAGCTATTGAAGAGAGAACCCATTAATATATTGATGAAAAACTTGTTTAATCTTACTAGTATTTTTTTTCTGAAATAAGATGACGTGCTAAAAATATAGTGATTTTTTTATTCAGTAGTAGCACTTTCTTGATGGAGATAATGTGCCTGAACAATGCTTTTTTTCCTTAAGTGTTTATGCGTTGCCAATTAAGCCGATTACAAAAAGGACATGCTACAGATGAGTGGTTTCAGCTCAGTTCCCATGTACCATTAAAGGGTATTGAGCCAGGATCTTTGCGTGTTCGAGCACGATATTCCATGGAGAAGATCATGCCAGAAGAAGAGTACAGTGAGTTTAAAGAGGTATGAACTCTCTTTACTGTCCTTGATTTATGTGTCGGAACTCTTTTTTTTCTTTCATTGGTTGAGACAGATCTCAGATCTTACAGTTGATGTAATCAAATAATTTTTTAAAATGACATCTATATATGGATATAGATACATAATATTTTTCCAAAGCTGTTACATGTTAGGAAAGCTTCTGAATATTTTAAAATTGTTTTTCTTTCAGCTTATACTCCAGAAAGAACTTCATGTAGTCTATGCCTTGTCACATGTTTGTGGACAAGATAGAACACTGTTGGCTGGCATTTTACTGAAGATTTTTCTTCATGAAAAGCTTGAGTCCTTGTTGTTACGAACACTAAATGACAGAGAGATAAGCATGGAAGGTACTGCACCAAATCACATGAAGGTTTACGGGAATTCTGGGCAGGTGGGGTGGGAAGAGTTCTGGTTGCTGTCTTCATTTTCTCCTGCTTTAGTTGCAGCTTATGTCAAAGAGTAAACATGTACTTCCTCTCCTTTTGTTGCCTCCTTTTCTCAATTTTTTTGTTTCCGATTTCTCTTTTCAGATGAAGCTACTACCTTGTTCCGTGCCACCACTTTAGCAAGCACTCTTATGGAGCAGTATATGAAAGCCACTGCAACTAGTTTTGTTCATCATGCGCTGAAAGACTCCATATTAAAGATAATGGAGAGCAAGCAGTCCTGTGAGGTGATCCCTTTAAGTGTGTTCCTAAACATGTTGTTGACACAGTAATCCAGTGRTTGTTAAATGTTACATTTACATTAAGTATTTGTTTTAGAGACATTTATTAATGTCTCAGAACTAGACTTCATTTACACTAGATATACAGGAACTGAATTCATGAAGAGATTTTAAAATTTTTTTTCTGGATTTTGGCTTCCAACAATATTCATAGTAGAGCTTACTAAGTTTTTAAATCAAAATTTGTTTTAATTACTTAGCAGTTGTAGGCATTATGTAGCTGTTATTGAGTGTCCTAATATAAGTAAGTCTTCYTAAATACAAGATACCTTAGAAATCAAGGTCTGAACTTCTATTTTAATGATAAAATTCCTGATATTAAATGGTTGTTACTGATCCTGGAACTCTTTTTAAAATGACTGCCCTAACTCCTTCACTTCAACTTCATTGTGGAAAGGATGGGAGTTGTCAGAAATTTGGATTGAGAGAGACAAAAAAGTCATGCAGAAGAAAAGTGGTAAATGTCCAAGCTGTTGAAAGCCATATATGTGTATTAGAGCTTAAAATGTTGCTTCACATTTCCTGTCCTGCCACTGAAAGAGGCTAAGTTCTGTAAGAGACTTACACTGCAACAGAATATTGGCTTTAAAATAGCAGTGTGTATATTAGGAAAGTATATATATATGTAGTTCTAGATAGAAGAAGAAATCTTGTTGTCTTCTCTGTTTTAGTTAAATCCCTCGAAGTTAGAAAAAAATGAAGATGTAAACACTAATTTGGCACATCTACTCAGTATACTTTCAGAATTGGTCGAGAAGATATTCATGGCTGCAGAGATACTGCCCCCGTAAGTTTGCACTTTTCTGTTCAGACTTATGTTTGAAAATTCCTGTTTCTGTGAATTAAAATGATATTCTTAGTGATATATCTTAGGGTTGTTGTATAGACACAGAGGAATATAGATGCGGGAAAAATAACACTTCTGGAAATTAATAGTGCTTTTTATAAAAGCTYTGGCTGGCACATTTGTTTATCTTTTAAGGACAAGCTACCAGACACAGAAGATCAAGATAAAAAATAGGAAAAACTAATTAATCTCATATTTTTACAAACAGGTAAAACTATGGTAAGTTAGCAAACAATGACATATTTGTCAGTCTGTCTCTGAGAAAGAGATGGAATTGTTAACAGCATATTAAAAAAACAGGCAGGTATAATGTTACCATGCCATGCCTGGTTTTGTCCTCTAGGGAATGCATACGTTATTTTTTCCCCCACTTGCTTTAATTGGTAAAGTAACTTGTTTTCATACCTCAGATTTGAATCATCTAATAAAAAGTTGATAGTGCATTATCCTCTCACAGTGTCATTAGCTTATAAGTACATGAAACCGTCAAGTTTGAGACATTAGAGTAGCGTGGAAGTTTCTCTTGTGTCTGTGCTGGTAAGATTAGCATTGAAAATTGCACTTCTTTTAAGTATATGATGCAGTGATCAACATTTTCTGAAATAAACCACAAATTTCCTTTTTTTGTTTTTTAAATGGGAGAGGACTCTTGCTGTGTTGCTTAATTTTTTAGCTTTTCTTGCTATGCAGCATATGTAAAAAGAATTGGTTTAGTTAAGAGAGAAACTAAAAAATCAACCATCAGAATGGTCTTTTTTCAAAAGGGAAAATCTACTTAAGGAGACAGTTACAAAACATATAAAGCACATCTGAATGATTACAGAATTGTAAATAAAATGGGTTTTCCTTGTAATTTATAAATTTACTTTTTAGTACAAACCTTAGATTTTTAATAGATTTTTTAACTTAAAAATTAACTCTTAGTTAAAGTTAATGTAAGATTTGGCTACATTGTTAATGTAAAGTTGATAACAGTTCTGCATCAAGTAGGAGGTTGGTCTACGTCATTTCTAACCAGCATTTTTGATTCTGTAAGTTTAATGGAATGAGTATTTAGCTACTATTTCTGCAGGACATTGAGGTATATTTATGGGTGCCTGCAGAAGTCTGTTCAAAACAAATGGCCAGCTAATACTACCATGAGAACCAGAGTTGTTAGGTAAGTTACTTGTCAACCTTATTCTGGAAATATTTCTTTCAAGCCTTGTTGAATACATCAGTGTACTTACCTATGTTTTCTTTTAGTGACAAAACGATATACTTACACAGGTTACAACAGTGTTGAAGATATTTATGATGCTAAAGCACAATGTCCCAGATAAAGATTGAGCTTGCTGGATTCTTGGTCTTGTTCTTAGAGCCTTGCCAGAATAAAATGATGTAATATAGAGGTCAATATAGTTTTACTTAATGGTTTTAACTTCGAATTTACAATACTACAACCCAATTATGTCGAAATATTCTGGAGGTCATCTGAAAATGTTGTGGAGCTTACTTAACCTGGCTCTTTTGAACTCACACCAGCCACCAGAACTTCAGTCTTAAGTTATTAAGCCAGTGCAATGCGAAAGTTCTTCTAACTCTGTTCTTTGCCAGGGTAGGTCAAACAAAAACTTTGAACAAACATGTGATCTTGACACTTTTTCTAGATGTGCCAGGGCTTTTAAGGGTATCAAAGCCTAAGTTTTCTTTTTTGTGAAGTCAGGCAGTTGAACGGTTGGCAGAAGTTAATATCCCATGAAGGCATCTTTCGGAGGATTTCTCTTGAGCTTGTATTTACCATTTTAATGCCAAAAGCCTTATGTGTTCCATACTATGAAGTGGCATTGGCTTCAAATGTAGACTGCTCCTACTGTGAGAGCTCCATATACTCTGAGGGGCTAAGCTGTTGGAAGGCTGTAAGGCTCAATAGTGAATTCTGTATCTTTCTGTACCTCCCAGCTCTGAAGAGGACCATGTGACTTTCCTTAGTGGACACACAGCTCACTTTCAGTTTTCCCAGTGGTCTCCACTGGATGATAAAAATACTTTATCACTTGCTTTTGTGGTGTTCCATTTTGACAAGTGGATACACTTGAGATCTCTCTCTAGAGTGCAGTTTCATGGCTTCCAGTGATGTTTATTACTTTTCATTGCACTGCTTTTGGTTTAAGAGTGATTAAATATTCAGAGCCAGATGGACAAATTCTTGATATCTGAGTATCTTCCCTATTGTATCTGTCAGAATGTGCTGCCATTTCTCTCTGGCTGTAAAACTCCCATGTAGATATTTGGTCAGTCTTAATTTAGGCAGGTTGACAAAGGTAAGTATCAGATCTTCCCTATCAGCAGGGTCTCTGCTAGATTTGTACTTTGTTGGCCTTCATCATTGGGCACTTTAAGAGAGAGATTGGTGTATGCACTATGATTTCAAAATTAATTACTTATTCATAGATTAAAATTGTCGCCACCAAAAGTATTTTAAATTAACCTCTGGCCAAGAACTGTTTTCTTACCAGCCCAGAACTTGTAGTTCTTAGAGATGTAAGACATATCTATAACAGAACATACTAGGTGTTCTTGGACTTCCAGAAGGTGCATTAACCTCACTGCTGTTTGTCACTTTCAAGTAATGTGGACATTTCCATCACCGTGTACTTAACAATAGACAAGGTAGTGTGAGGTTTCCTTCCTCTTTGCCTAAGTGGTCAGGTTCTGGTATTGCTGTACTGAAAACCAGCTTGCTGGTGATGTCCAAGGACAAAATTACCGTTGTTTTAGATTTATTTAGTTCATCTGTATGCCACTTCATTGTACAGCAATTAGCTAGAATTTAGGTTGACCTTAGCGGATGATTTTTATTTGTGGTATTAACAGGCAGATCTTTCTCATGCTGCTGAAGCCTGTTCTGGGTTCCTGTTCCATTAATTCATAGTTCTTTAATTAGAACACTTTTTCCAGCTTTTTAGATAGCAGCAGTTCTTTCATGGTGGAAAGTACTAGATCCCTTATTTTTCCACTGAATTGTACTATCATCACCATAATTGATCAGCTGAAACTGACCTAAAGGTGTGTTCTGTCAGGGGAGGATTCTTTTGCCTACCCACTCCTGCACTCCAGCTTGTGATGACTTTGAGAAGTGGGTAGCTGTGGGGTGGATGACTTGAAGTAGCAGACAGCGAAGAACTTTTGGGAGGTCAGAGACCAAGGGCTCTTCCTTTTTGAGCCAGCATGGTCTGGGATTGGCTTTGTTATTACTTGGCAATTAAGTTCTTCCTACACTATTTAAACAGTTCACTATTACAGGGAAAGCGAAGTGCCTATTCTTTCAGATTTCACTGCAATTCATAGAATCATAGCACCGTGATCTTAATTGATGTTTTGGCAGAGCACAGACTAGTTGCTTGGTGTTTGTCTCAGCAAGATCCCAAATTAACTTTACTCCTGAAAGACTACACAATTTTACATTAATTTTCTCATGGTTTTTGAACAAAATACAATTTTCTTTCCATTTCAGTGGCTTTGTTTTTCTTCGACTGATTTGTCCTGCTATCCTGAACCCAAGGATGTTTAATATCATCTCAGGTGACTATGTTCTTCAGATTGAATCTATCTGTACTTTATGCAGCAGGAGGCATGAAATCACTGTGGTGTCTAATATAGCAAAATTGGAAGTTTTTTTGAATGCTCTGTTTGAAGTCAAGTTATTCATATAATTTGGCTGACTTCTTAGGGCATATGCTTTTCACCCTCAAAGGCTTGATTATGGTTATTGCCAATGTTATTTTAAAGTCGAAAAAACCATGCATTGTGATATTTAATAATAAAATGTTGTCTTGCAGTGTTTAATGCATTGTAGCAGTGTGAAAAATGTAATGGGAACTTAGATGTCACTTTCAGTATGCTACCTTGCCCGAGTTAATTGCTGAATGTAGTGGTATTTCTGAAATGAACAAGATTTATAAAGTTATGTGTCTGCAGAACTTGGAATGTATTTGTATATCTAGAAAATTATTGTTGAAAACTTGTCTGAATGTCCTGCATAGATGGCTTCCAGCTCTTGGCGTGGTGTTTTGACTCATTGAATACAGTCAGTCTTAAAAACAGAATCTTAAAGATGAGAGAGGGGTAGGCTTCAGAAAGGGAGAAAAACAGGAGGAAATACAGGAGAAAATAAAAAATCGTATTCAGAAAAGCATTCTTTTCCTTTATTTACAGACAGCTTTTAGACAATGTGGCATGTTTTCTACCTTCAGTTATTAAACTGTTCTAAATGAGACGGACTGTGTAAACAAAGTTCCTTTCTCTCTCTCGCACAGTAATAATTTATGTAGATGTTTTGGAGAAAGCATTTGAGAAACAGAGCCTGGAACAAGTGATATTTTTTTAGCATTTTATTATCTTTGGATAGTTTGCAAGTTAGGCACCTCCTAACTTGGGTTGCACTGTGACTGCAGGTGTAAAACAGATTCTCCTTTCCCCATTGCTTTTAAAAATTTTAGTAATGCCTTTTAAGCTTGTCCATTACAATCCTGCTGAGTTACCTCCAGCTAGTATTTGTGACTGCTGTTAAGGCAAACTTACGGACCTTATAACCCTGTCAGTGGAATGCTTTTAATCCGGTGATTTACCTTAATGGGAAAGAAATGTGCTTTTGTGAGATACTGCTGCGTAACATCGCTTGTTGGAAAAGAAATTTCTAACTGACTTAAGTGGTTAACATAAAGTGTTTATAGTCTCAGTGATTACAGACTACAGTTTCATGGAAAGACAGGCCATGACTGCATGAACGTTCACTGTTTTCCTGCTGCCAGTAGCTTCAAAGTATTAACTTGTCAGGGCCCACTTACGTGGATATAAGCAAATACAGAAAATTTAAATGTCTTTTTTATTTCAAAGGTAAACGTTTTATTTTAACAAGTAATCCTCCTTTCAATACAACTGCTCCAGTTTTGAAAAAATTGTTATTATTTCATGTAACTCCTACGAACATATTATTTTGCCTTGTTCTGTGTGGAACCAGATGATCAGATTAATATGTATTTTGGACATTACAAAACATTATATTTGATTTTACCAACTGATATCTTTCACATGCAGTTTTGTTATATTAAAAAAATTGCATTAAAAATATGAATGGGAGAACTTCATTTTTATGTGACTGCTGTTAATTTTAAATTGCATAGCCAGTGACTCTTCACTTTGCATTCCTGCCAGATTCTCCTTCCCCCATTGCTGCAAGAACGCTGACGCTGGTCGCCAAGTCTGTGCAGAATTTAGCTAATCTGGTTGAATTTGGAGCTAAGGTGAATATAATTTCATACATGGAGAACATCCTAGAACTGTGTGTTCAGTATACTTTTCACATGTTCCTGTGTAATGCACGCAAAAAATCTCTTGCTATTTTCTCATGCAGAACCTCTGACTTTCTCTTCCTCCACTTTGACCTTGCTTTTATCACCCCTTAGACTAGTGTTTTCTGTGACAGAGCACTTCAAAGCTCTCCTGTTTGTACTGCTATACATAATTAAAGCTGTGAGTAAAGTGTACATATTGCACTAAAAAGCCCAACCTCTCAATGAAGTTTCTATTAAAACACTAAAACAATGCCAGCTGTAATTGATCTTAATTTCCAGGCTGACACACAGCTAAAAATAAATCTGTTGACCTAAGCACAATTAACATAGCTTCACGCTGGCATTAGAAAATTATTTCTCTTGACACACAGAACTTGGAATGTAAGAATTAATGACAAAACAGGGAAGAAAGCAATTGTTCCTGATTATACCTCTGCACATAGAGCATCTGTTCACTGCAAACAAGTATTAGAGATACTCATCTTAATATAAATTCATATTATTGTGCATGTGTAAGAAAAATTCTGAATCACAGATCTTAATCTTCTGAATACAAGAAAATACCGAATTCTATAGTCTTTTGACTGGCTGCAAACCATACATTAGAAATTCACTTGAAAAAAGATTATAAAATTCCAATTTACATACTTATTTTTAGTGTCATTTGCCCAAACGCACTGTGTTTGCGTCAGGTGTGACAATTATCTTGGAATTGATTTGTTAATACTTTCTAAAATTACTAGGAGCCATATATGGAAGGGGTAAATCCATTCATCAAGAGCAACAAACATCGAATGATCATGTTCTTGGATGAACTTGGGGTAAGTGATTAAAAAAAAGTTTGCTGAAGTTATGTAGCAGGAGTGTAAATTCAAATTCTTTACGCCTCTTATTAACTAACTCAACGGTGTATCAGTTTCCACACAATTTTGAATGCTTTCATCTGAGTACATTTKTTTATGCATGTTTAAAAATTGCTAGTTTATCATACAGGACTTTACTAATTTAGTGCCTCTGTAAATGTGAGAAGCTCAAGTAGATTTTATAGCTATGAAAATAAAGTTTTGGCCAAAAATTCAAACTTTCCAAAACCATGTTTTAAACCAAAAATTTTTATACATAACTTGTCACATGGTTTTGACCAGAGACCGAAATTAATTTTTGCTTTAAAAATGTTAGGCTGAATTTCAGTAAGCATTGGCCAGAGTTTCACTGCATGCATTCTACGAGTTGTAGTTTGAAAGTGAACTGCTGTCACGGAGTCCTTTTGAAGTGGGACTGCTTTGTGTGTATGATAGCTGTAACAGCAGGTAGGTCACCACGTTATGTGTATGTATTTTAAAGCCAATAATAATTAATTTTAAAAATCCAGATGAAAAAAAATGTGCTAAGCACCGTGAATTAGTTCTTTTAAAGTACTTAGAAATTATCTCAGAATATTTTGATCAAATGGAAAATTTGAGTAGGTTCCAGGTTTCATCCTTTTCTGACTAAATCACAACTTCTGCATACTGTGATACATCAGTTTTCTTTAAATGACAGATTTTGTATGAGGTCTCTGATAACTGTTGGTTTGAAAATACCTGTTGGATTAATCTGCCATTTTAATTTGCAGCATTACTGATTTATGATTTATGTTATAGCTAACAGCAGATTTTGCTGAATTTGTCGCTGTTCCCTCACTTAGATTAAAAAAAGCTCCTAATGGATGGATTCACCTTTCATTTAGGTTTGAGTCTCCATGCCGTAGGTTCCTGGTCAGGTCAAAGGTAATAGAGCAATACCAGATCTTCTAGTAAGAATTCTCCTAGGAATATAAATTGCAATATGCTCCCAAAACACATGCCTGTGGAGAGAAGAAAACAAATAGATTATTTGTAACAGAAATGACTGAAGGTTTAGCTGGAAAAGAGCAAAATTGGTCTTCTGTTTTGTTGAAGAATGTTCCTGAGCTTCCAGACACTACAGAGCACTCTAGAACTGACCTCTCCCGTGACCTGGCAGCTTTGCATGAGATCTGTGTGGCACACTCAGATGAGCTTCGGACACTCAGCAACGAGCGAGGGGTGATGCAGGTGAGTTAACACAGATTACAGGTAGAGGTGCTATGTCCTGAGTTACTTCCTTAATACCGGGATTCTTCTGTAGTATTTCTCCAGCAGTACAACTGATGCTGTATTTCACCACAAGGTTTTTAGCTGTGAAGGAAATACTTAGTCCATATCCATAGTTTTGTTCCTTCATGTAACAAAATCAAGTAGGTTTGGGGATTTTTTGTTTCCAGAGGAATCCTTAAACCCCCAAAATTACTGTCTCCTGACAGGCTCTCTGGGTCTTAGATTTCAGATCTTGATTTTTCTTCAGTTGAGAACTAAATTCACTTTGTTTAGCTTTCTGCTAACATGTCATTTCTGCTTAGTTTGCCAGCACACTTTTAAGCTTGGCAAACTCAGCTGGCAAACCCTAGGTGTACACTTTCTCTGCCTCCTTATTAACAAGCAACAAGATCCATGGAAGGAGAGGCAAATTCATGACGTTGTTTTAAGACTATCCTTATGACTCCGTATTTGTTTTTCAGTAATGTATTTATGTAGTCACAGGTCTCATAGGCTGATGCTGAAAATGATGCTCAGGGAGGACTTTTCTGTCTCCAGTAGCTAATGTGGTTTTACTGACACACTCTCTCTTACAGCACGTTCTTAAGAAGCTTTTGGCCATTACTGAACTGCTACAACAAAAACAAAATCAGTATTCGGTGTCTAACAACATCAGGTAGCAGCCCTCTACCTGAATTCTGCACAGATCCAGCATGCCCAACATGGCAACTCACATCAGTATCACTTTCTTCTTGCTCTTGCCAAAAATAGCACACCCTGTCACATTCCCAGTGATGTGTGAACTATGCAAAAAGGAAACAAAGATCCTGTTGGTGAATGATTGTACCAGCAGCTTTTTTTAAGCTATCTGTGCAGGACATTTGCACTTTTTTTTTCCACTTGGAAACAGTTTTCACAACCTCTGAGCCACCTTCTGCAGAGAAAATGCTGTGACTCTGTCTTGAACTTTAAAACTTTCAGCACCTCTGATTGCCAAAGTTTTTGCTGTCTGGTTGGAAAATAATTATCAACTGACATGAAAAGGAAGTGGTATTCTGACAACTGCCTATAACTGGATAACATTTTACTGTAATTTCTGACTGGTTACAATAATTATGACTTTTGACTGTTTCAACCACTTTTTAACTTGCATTTACAGTTTCCAGAATTTGATGTTATGGTAGGAGCAACCTTTACTGTACACTTTTTATACCATGCTGTTTCTCTTGCTGGAATTATGTTGAAAGAGAATATGGAGAAGAGATCTTGTCAGCTTTATTTTTCTGATGTGCCACTGATTCAGTCTGAATGGTTCTTCTATCAAGAACTGTGTATCCAGATAAATCACAATGCTTTTGTAAAATGTTTACAACAGTAAATAATCTGAATTGAGTAAATTTATTGATCATGTATCAGACATGCATGCATTCATTAAACCATTTTATAAAATAGGTATTGTTTGGTCTTTTGTGTACTGTAAGTCTAGCATAAATATTATTTTTATAAGTGAAAAGTTTTTAAAATAAATCAAGCTGCATAACAACTCAATGGAAACTGGCTAACTCCAGCTGCTGTGGATTTTTTACAGTGTCTGCACAGGTGGTGTATTTGCAATGTTCATGCTATATCACTTTTTGAGTGTGAGTCCTCAGACAACATTTATCTTGTCCATTTCCCTTAATTTGTACATCACTGTACATTCTCATAAAAGMGGCACTGGCACAGTGCCAGAGAGGCTGGCATTGGGATTGCCCCAGTCCCTAGAAGTCAAGCTGAAGGTCAAGCTGGATGAGGCTTGGACTAACTGGTCTAGTGGAAGGTGTCTTTTCCCATCACACTGCCACAAACCATTAAAAAAAAAATGAAAAGTAAAATGCATTTTGTTGATTTAGAGGGTATTTCAGCATCACCATGTGTTACACACTACATACATAAAAGGGATGCTCTAGCACAACTAATGAGGTATCAYTTAAGTAATATTATCATATGAACACTGTTTACAACACCTACACTATTTTTCCTGTGTATTAGAACTGCTACTCCACTGTCACTTTTGCACCTTTGCAGTAGTATTACAGTAGCTCTTACTGTGTTGCCCTGGTCTCCGGCTTCCTTGAAGGCGAGAGTTTCCAAATGTCACACGCATGGCACTGGGCAGACACACGTGATGCTCTCCTATAGCGACAATACACCTGCTTGAAAGACGTTGGTACTGAAGTAGTCTCTTAAAATTGTCCCATAACCACGTCAAGCTTGTATGAAACTGCAGCTCAGAGGAGTAAGTAATTAATCTCTTGTTCTGTCCTACTYAGATCTTCCACAGTGCATAAAAGGGATTTTGTGGATTTAATTGCTTGGGTATAGGCAGTATAACATGGTAAAAAGAAGAATAAAAGGATAGAGCTGCCTAGCTAATTTACCTGTTACACAAAAAATACAGTGAAGAGAATGAAACTGGGCAACACTCAAAGCTGCATTTAGGTGTGGGGATTGTAGAACTCTAATACAGTGTATGAAAAGGAAATAAATCAGCTCTTATCCTACACTTCACCCACATCAGACCGTTCCTGAACCAAAAACCAGGACCATATTTCTTAAAGCAAGTGTTTGACCTCCACTAGATGAGGCTTCAATGGAACCACAACTCATTCTTTTAGGAAAAAAGCTTAAAATGCTTTACTGCAAGTTAAGAACTAACAGCACAAAAACCTTGTGACACAGAATAAGGAACCTGTGGCAGGCAGTCACACCTGACACCAGAAAGTAGTTTGCAGTGGCAGAAGTCCATCTTCCTTCAAAGTAATGCTGAATCCACACGATCATCATCAGTCCACTCATCCTAATGGAAGGGAAAAAGACATCTTGAGTGACATTGTCCATGGTGTGCTCCTTATGCTGTGCCTTTAAAAATTTCTACAGAGCTTCTATGAACAGAAGAAAGTCTAAAACATATTTTAACTTGGGGAAAGTCAGGCCTTTAACCTTAAAGCTAGTTATGCATACCTATGCTTATAGTCATGGACAGAGTCATCTTAGCATCCCCTTTTTAATACCTGAGATAAAGCTTATGATTCTTTATTTTGCATAACTACATACAGATGTCCAAAGCAGCTCATACTGCAGCTTCTAATGTCTTGTGCTTTTCATGGCTTCATCACCTTGGCAGCTAAGTCACCTGTGCTCAGTCATTATCTTTCTTCTGTCATTTCAAACTGATAAGCTCACCCTCTCGGTTCTAGCTTTCCTACTGATACTGACCTTCAGCTGCAAGCAATTAAATCGGGAAACATTTTAGATCAGAATTGACTGTGCACTTGTAGACTAGAGTCTAATATCAGCTAACTACAGCATTAATGAAGCCTCAAGAGTTTGCATTCTGTAAGCTTTCAAAACGTTATGCACACTTTCTCCTTTGTGTCCTGGTCAGCTCAGATCTGCTTATTTGATTACTCGGAAATGAAATTACCGAAGTAGAAACCTATTTCAGATACATCAATAATGAAAAGTTTCAGGACTTTGGAACTGTGCAAGTCTGTAATGAAGTGCTGCAGGCTATGTGAATTTATGCCTCAAACACAGTAGTGTAACTAATTAAAATTAAATCGGGGAACAAGTGAAACCTTCAAAGCTTATGTGGAGCTGTTTCATTAGTATTCTGTTATAAAGTTTAAAGTTTTGAAAGTGCCTGTTTTATGGAATTGCCAGTTTCAATATACTTTTTAAGACTGGCATTTGGAGTGAACATTAATGACAGTTCTCACTGCACTGAAGTTACAAATATATGTTCAAGGTTCTGTATTTTGTTAGAACATACCTTCAATGCCAATTTTATTATAATCTTGTTTAAATAATTTTTTAGATTCTCATTTGACATTATGGCATCAATCTACTATAAAAATCTCTAATAGCAAAAGACACAAATTGTGTCATTTATCTTCAGATTTTGATAGATGACCCTCTTCAGCTGTTAGCACATTTTTCCATGGCATCGTTAATGCCATGCTTAACATGTGTTTGACTATCAGTATGTAGTCTCTTTAGTATCAAGAGGAGTCCAGTTAAAAAGGATTCTTCATCTCTGCCAGAATGGACTCTCTACAACTTCCTGTTCGTGTTACAAACAAAAACTATGGAAGGTGTTCACAGGTAAAAGACAACCTTAACACTGTTTTCATTGGTTGATTCACCCTTGTCAGTTTATCTCCACCTTATTTATACTTAGTTTTATAATCCAAAGTACTAGCTACTCATCTGTAACTCATGCAGCCTTGTTAGTAAATTGTCTGACATAAATTTATTCCAGCACATTGCACTGCTTTGAGCAAGAAACCAAAACAGAATAAAAACTTTTAAAGCACAAGAAACAGCAGGAAAGATGGACTGCATGATCATTCCCCTCTCCACAACACATTTTCAAGTGCAGGCTAGTATGAAATCTAGCTCACGTAAGATGAAAAAAAATAATATTACAGATCCATAAGTTTATCTCAGTAGCTGTGTCACTTTTGTCTTGGTACTTAAGCGTGAAAAAAAACCAGGAAAAACTTGTAYAATAGGTTTACTGACCTCATCCATTCTACATTTCTTTGTGACATAGTCATCATCTTCATAACCCTTCCTCTTCTTCCTAACCCAGAAGATAAGGGAAATGCTTAGATATTCTGGAAGTTAAGATTCGCTTTATTTAACCCCAAGATTAGGTTACAGATAAGCCTGTTCCATAAAAAAACTGTCAAAGCCTCAGCAAGCAGCTTGCTGGAAGTTCAGAATGCATACTGAATTGAAAAGGGCAGAAAAGAACAATCAGGAAGTCCTTTCCAAGCCACATAATTCTTAAGAGAAAATTAACCCTTTACACAATTCTTGTTTCAATCACATTATTTTAAAGCCCTTGGTTCTCATTATATACAACATCAAGTGGCCAGACCTTAGAAGTCACCCACTATTCCAGTTCTTTTGTATTACAAAAGACTCAGCTTCCAGTGCAAATCAGCACAAAAGAACTTATTTATGTATTAATACAAGTACTACTTTGAGTCTTGGACCTCAGCTTCCAGTAGATATTTATAGCAAGTGGGCAAACACTGCTTAAACATTTAAGCGTTTTCATTTTCCATCACTCAGATAAGAAATGCCAATAAAAATGCAGAAGTTTAGCATATCCAGGATTTACTTACGGGTTTGTATTAAGTGAAAGCTCCAAGCTGTGACATTTCTCTAATTTCTGTTTTAGAGCAGCAATCTCTTCAGGCCTTGGCAGTTCGTATTTCTTTATGAGATTTTTCATGCCTAAAATAGCAACAACACAGCTCTAAGCATACAGATAATTTTGCTCTGCCTTGTTTTGTGGGCCTTTGTGGCAAGATACTGGTAGTGGATGGGCTACAGGGGTGGCTTTCTAAGAAGTTGCTAGAGGCTCCCCCCATGCACAACAGAACCAACASCTGACAGCTCCAACAGGTATCCACCACTGACGAAGACCAAGCCTGTTAGTGACAGTGGATTTGCCTCTTGGGTAATTGATTTAAAGGAGAAAAACCCAAATCCTGTTTGGATACTGCTGAAAAAAGGAATTAGAATATGTGAGAAGAGCCCTGCATTTACCAGGGGCAGTGAGGAAGGAGAGGAATGAGGTGCTCCAGGCACCTGGTGCAGATCACGGTGAAGCAGCTGTACTCCTGCATGAAGGTCAAGAGGAGTGTGGAGTGTGCAAATCCATCTGCAACCTGTAAAGGAGGTCATTTTGGAGTAGGTGGATATGCCCAAAGGAGGTTGTGACCCCTTGGGAATACTGTGCTGGAACAGGCTCCTGGCAGGAACCTGTGGACCCATGGGGAGAGAAACCTACACTAGAGGAGGTTTGCTGGCAAGATTTGTGACCTCATGGGACACCCACACTTAAGCAGCCATTCCTAAAGGACTGCATCCTGTGTCATSGACCCACACTGGAGCAGTTTGTGAAGAACTTCAGAATGTGGGAAGAATTCACGTTGGAAAAATTTACACAGGACTGTATCTGTGGGAGAGACCTCACCCTGCAGCAGGGGAAGAAGATGAGGAAGTAGCAGCAGCAACAACATATGAAAAGCTGACTACAGTCCCCCTGCACTGGAGGGAGAGAATTCAGGAGTGAAGTTTAGTCCAGGAAGAAGGGAGGGCTGGGGAAAAAGGTCTTTTTAAGATTTGTTTTTCACTTCTCACTACCCTGCTCTGATTTGATTGGCAGTTAATAATTTCCCCCAGTTGTGTCTGTTTTGCCCATGACAGCTGACTGGTGAGTGACACTCCCTGCCCTTATCTCAGCCCATGAGTTTGTTATTTTCTTTTCTCTCCCCTGCCCAGACAGGGAGGTCAGTGATAGAGCAGCTTTGGTAGTCACCTGACATCCAGTACGGGTCAACCCACCGAACTTGTGAATTACACAACCCTATCACTCAGATGCATGGCTGAATATTGCTCATGTCTCATAGTCATGGCTTCCTTCAATTCATCTTTYCTTCCCTCATTGTAACAACACTGAAACAAGTCTCTAACATCACTGACTCTGGATTTCCTCAAGGCAGAGTTCACATTACTCTGCTCACAAGCTTCAAAATACACAGGTAGTTTTTGCAATCAGCATTGTACCTGCTGTCATTAAAAAAATACTCAGTTCTAGTCTTGTTAATAATGCAGATTCAATTTACAAGATTTTTTGCTCTACCACTAGTTTTGTTTTTGTAAAAGTAATTTACAAATGCTTGAAAAATTTCCTTCCCATTATCTTGTGTTTACAGAAGAGCTGCTTTTGGGCTAAAGCTACTTTCCAGAATAATTGAGGAGTAAGTGATCCTAGCATTCCCTTTCATCTCAGCAATGGAAGTCTGAAGACTGCATTTGTTAAAGAGAGAGGAAAGGGCATCTTATGTTTTATAAATTCAATGTAAACTGAATAAATACCCTGGTTACTTGTATTGTGCATTCACTGCTCACATCAGCCTAGCCAAAGACTGCAGTATTACTGTCACCACTCCCATTTTACATGCATGSATTAACTTAAAGCATTGAGTAACTGATTACTTACTGGCAATTTTATATCCCAGACTTTTAATTTAATTAAGGTAATAATCAGTGTACTACATTCCCTTTTACCTTAGCTAAACCATGGCAATATTCTTAATATTTGTAAAATACACACCCACACATAAAACAGGGAGACTAGTGAAACTAGTGAAACTAGTGAAACTAAGCATCTTCTGAAATTTCTTCGCAGCTGCAAAAGAGATACACAGTATAAATCCTGGTGTATCACATTAATCATTTATCTTACAAAAGGGATCTTCTGGTGGTAGTAGTAATTATATGCAGGCTTTGCCTTAAGCTATAATTTTTAAGATATGGTGACTTGAAAAGCAGTTTAATTCTGTCTTACAAAAATCATTACCTAGTTCTCAAAACAGATTTCTCACTTTTGAATCAGCTGCTAGCACTTAAGATTCTGAAAGCATCAGGCAGATCCTTTGCCTGTTAACTTATTTAATTTGTTCATATTAATTTGTTCATCATGTCAGTCTTTTTTCCCCTTCCATCCATATGCTGGGTAGTTCATTCTACCGCCCTTGTTTTACTTATCCTATGCATGCCTTAAGGTGATGAAAACCATTTGAAGCACACTTTTCTGCCTAAAGCTTTTGTAATTGGAAAAAGATGGTTTTTCCTCCTTTTGCAATACTCTTTATCATGCTTCTACAATGTTTACTTACATTTCATATCATCTAGTAACCTGGATAGAGTTGATCTGTTTTCTTTCAGTGTAAGACTCTCTGATAAATAGCTGCAAAGAGACATGGAAGAATAAATTCTTGAAGTGTCATACAGTTCATGGCAATTACAGTGAGTTAACAAAAAGCAAATTATTTATTACTTACATCTCCTGGAGTTTTATAATTAGAGTAAGTAAGAGTCCTTTGGTTACTTAAGTGCTATACAATGATAAAAATGCAAGTCTGTCACTGTAACAAGTGACAAAAGTATTCCCAGCCACATAGCAATAACACTGCCAAATGAAACATTTCTAAACTGCAAATTAAGTTTMAGATTTTATGACATCACACTATTGTACAGTATGCCTACAGGACAACCAAACACTACAGAAGAGTGGTTTTCAGACTTACCAACAGACACCAGAGCTTGCAAGACAGCCATGCTTCTTTTGGCAGCTGAAAGCTATTTCTAAATGCTGTCTTAAACAAGCCTTCCTCTTACCACTAAGATCTCACTTCTTTTTAGTAAGAACACTAATGCACACAGCCTGGATAAAACCCAACATGCATGAGTAACACTTCAACACACAGAACAACCAAGAAGTTCTATCACTYCCATCATGGGAGCAACAGGTTTTTCAGCTCCCCAGTGTTTTGTCCCACTTCTGCAGGTACACTACACACAAGTTCACAGACAGAAGCTGCACCATCAGCTTCTCTCAYGTCTAGCAACAAAGACTCACATCAAACAATAAATAACAAGGTTATAACAACTGTATGATGCAGACAGRTTACAAAGATTTGAGTTCCTCCTGAACATGCAAACAAAGTTCAGACATGTTGATTCACACACTATCGACAAATTATTTTAATTCTTTTCACAAGCATACTTTTCTGAATTTTCGCACAAGCAGTACACATACAGATCTAGGAACGAGATCAAGTTTCAAGTTAAAGTCAGCAACTGAATGTTTTTACACAACTCTGAGAAGACAATTAATCCTGTTGAGAATACTCCCAAATTTTTTCTTTTATAACAAGAGACATTTGACATTCATTCAGAGCACATGGAGTATTTTATTCTAAAAAATAACTTTTTGGATTTTTTTCACTTTCTACCATATTTCCTTTTTCTTAACTGTGTAACCCTCAAGCTCAGTCTGAAAGTCCTATGCTGTTCTAACTAGGCAAAGTCATCAGGGTGGTTTTTTCTTCCTTCTTCCAAAGGAATATAAAAACCAGACACCAACTAACTGCTTTTATCACCTATCTGTGAAAATCAAACGAACAGTACCACTGCCATTCTAAAAGATAAAGAACAGACCAGTGCTAACAATCAGCAAATAGACAATTCTACTAAGAATATCTAGTGCAAGAGTTTTACACAAGAATCAAATATACTGTTTAAATTGCACCTATAAGAAAGAAAACACTACCTTTCCATATTAATTCCTGCTCTGGAACCACTAGATAATATGGCAGTGAGAGCTATCTGTGAGGGAGTAAAGAGCAGATATGCATCTGTCAAAGCCACGCGATTAAGGAAGTCATCAGCTGTTTTCCTCAAAATTTCAGGATTTTCCAGCACTGGATAGCGAGTCTGAAAAGTAAGGATTTAGGAAAATAAGGAGCTGTTCATCATTCTTGTTCATGAGCTCAGAATACACAATTCAACTATATTTTATAAAGCTAGAAAGTAGCAGATCATATTTTTATTTCAAGAGTACCCTAAATAGCTTAAAGATCACAGGTGATACAACTATCTTTCAGGTATTTGTCTATCACTTTAGAAATGAGAACTTTTAAGATCACAGGCATAAAAGGAAATAAAGTTTTTTAAGACAATGCATGACAGCCTTGTATTACTTCACTATACAGGACACGTAGCATAGCAAAGAGCATTACCTTCATATCAATTAGAAATCCCTCAAATGGCCTGTATGGATTGTGGATGATGAGATGGAAGTTCAGTTGCTGAATAAGTAGTAGTTCATATTCCAAGATTTGCTCAAGAGCTTTTTCCTGTCCAAGAAGACTTTCTCGAAGGTTACCAACGAACTGTGCACTGGATACATTAAATTCATCTACTTTACAGGCCAAAAATGCACATGTTAGCCTGGAAGAAGAAAAAACCAAAAAAACTCAAACAATTGACATATGCAGCATCCATTCTTCTATAGAGTTCTGCTCAGAGAATTTGTGTATCTTTAAAACACCAGGTTCTGAACACAGCACATGAAAACGGAAACTGATCAGATTTTGTCTTTACTCCWACTTAAGCTCTCAAATTTCCTTTTTTTTCAGGTAGGTTTTTACAAAGATAAAAATCCTACCTCTAATAGTCCATTTGATAGAGTAACTTAAGAACTGTTGATAACTCACATTATTATCCGAGGATGATACTCCATCACTGAGTTATTGAGGTAGAAGCGTTTGAAATACATGCAAGCTGTTCCCTAAATTGAAAAAAAAATGGGGAAGAGAAAAAAAAGTATTAAGAAAAAAAATATGAATACATAAAAAGAAAAAAATCATAGATCAGGCAAGTTTGAATATATACTACAGGCACACAGATACACTGAGGCACTAAGACACATACACAGCCATGTCATTAAATATTTCAAAGTCTGTATTTTTGCCTGCAAGAACCTTACAATATGACTGCCATACAAAATATTTTTTCTTTTTAGACATATTTTGGAAAACAATGCTGAAAAAGCCAACAGTATCTTTATGAAAAAAATGTTGTATTGAAATGAAATTTAAAAATCAAAGACTGAAAAACATCACTCTGAAAGCTGCGAGCAATCCTAACCATTTCACTTTTTAGACCACTAGATTTTGCAGCATGTTTATCAACATGAAAGCTAATGCTTTCCCAAACCCCTACTTGATGAGACTGCAGGGGCTACTTCTCAAATATCAGCCTGGCTTCACAGAACATACCATGGCAGCGACTGCCCCTTTTCAAAGGCATCTTCAAGCATGGCACTCTTCACCACATCTACTTGAAAAAGGGAGGACTAACAAAGGACAACATAAGTTACACAGCTTACTGGTTTAGTGAGAGAGGAGCACAATTTCACTCTGTTCTTCGGTTCCAAGTCCCTACTCTCTCCCTTCTGAAACGCCCTCTTCTGCCCTCAAGCCAGTCAGTTAAAGATAATTTTGTTTTTCCTTTGGAGGTCAGTATATTGCTATATTTGATCCAGTTAATTCTGTGGTCAGACAAACATTAATGCTGGAGAAAAAACGGACAGTCCAAATTGGAGACCATCTCTTTTAGCTACTGAGAGATTGTTTCATTGTATCATCAAACATTACCATCAACCATCTACCACTATTTTGTTTCTACTCTTTGCTAAAGAAAAACAACACAATTCAGTCACCCACTCAAGTTCAAGAGCCACAAGCAGACGATCACGTTGAAAAACATCAGGTTTTGAAATGACTGCAAGTGTCAGAAAACAAAACAAAAAAGATAAAAAGCGGCCACAGACAGCTTGGATAGGAGTTTCGGAAGAGAGAAAAGAGGTTTTAGAGATATCCGCGCTCCGAACAAACCAAACAGGAAGAAAGCGAAAGACTAAGCGGGGGCCGAGGCTGCAGTTCCGTCCTCGCCTCTCTTACCACCACGGACCGCGGCATCGCGGGCTTGAACGCGGCGCAGAAGTCCAGCAGCCGCTTCTCGTAATGCTTGCATAGCGCTAGCTCCTCGTGCGGCTCCAGCAGCACCGGGTCGCCCTGGGGCACCTTAGGAGAAGCAAAGCCGCGCCTGAGTCCGCCGCGGAATCACTGCGACGCCCCGCTCCTCCTCCCCGAGACCACCCCGCAGCCCCCGCCCGCCCCGCACCCCCGCGCACCTTCCCGCTGGCCGCCGCCCTGGCCCGGGCCCGGCGGTTCCCCTCAGCGCGGCGCCGCGCCAGCTCCTCCTCACCGCGGAAGGTCCAGTGCCGCCACTGCGTGCTGCTGTGGAACATGGTCCCGCAACATGGCCGCGCCCGCGCGGGGCATGCTGGGAGGCGCCTGAASGTGCAGGGGCTGGGGGGCGGACCCGGGTGAGTCCGTCCTGGTATTGAGGGTGTTTTGTTTCCTTTTCCAAATGTTTCATTTTTAAGGAAGGACCGTGGCAAAACGTGTGGTAAAACTTTTGCAGAATAGCAGCACTCTTGTTTCTCTTTCAGTTTTATTCATATGAACTTGCAGGTCCACACTGCACTGGTGCTGCCTCACCTCGAGTCCTGGGGGCAGTTTTGGGTACCGCAATATAAAAGACATTTAAACTACTGGAGAACGTCTAAAGGAGGGCTACAAGGATGATGAAGGGTCTGGAGAGGAAGCCATATAATGAGTGGCTGAGTTCACTTGGTCTGTTCAGCTTGAGAAGACACTGAGGGGGAGACCTCATCGCAGTCTGGAACTTCCTCGTGGAAGAGGAAGAAGGGGGCAGGCACGGATCTCTTCTGAGGGGAAGAGGCAGGGCAGGCACGGATCTCTGTGGGGCCTAGTGGCAGGGCTTAAGTAAATGGTGCGAAGTTGAGTCAGGGGAGATTTAGGTTGGATATCAGTTTTTGACTCACAGAGTGCTTGGGCACTGGAACAGGATCCGCAGCGAAGTTCTCACAGCATCAAGCCTGACAGAGTTCAAGAAATGTTAGGAGAATGCTCTCAAGCCCGTGGTGTGATTCTTGGGATGTCCTGTAAAGGCTCAGGAGCTGGACTTGATCCTGATGGATCCCTTCTGTCGGGAAAATTAATCCACAAGCACCACAGGTTTAGGTCCAAAAAGGAGACAGAGGAGTCCCGTAACGTTATTCATGAATAAAGGGAGAGGTCATGGGCATTTCCCATGGCGTCTCTCAAATACACAGAGGACTCAGCCTCTTTTTATCTTATTTTCCCGGCTGCAGTTCCCTCTCTCTTTCCCCATTGGCTCAGATACTTGAGAGGCACAGGCTCCCTGAAACGCCTGATGAAACCGCCCCTTCTATCATACATTGTCCCCTTTCAATATACATCTCTGTGTCTCTGCTCTTGTAGTCTATTAACATAGTCTGGGATAAGTCRCTCAAAGGAATTCCTATGAAAATTCTTTCCATTGTTTCCTTCTATCTCGTAGTATCAGCCTTATCTTAGCCCCAGAGTCAGTCTGTTTGTAAAGACACTCCCTTCTCATTCCTTTCACTTCCAAATCAGCATGTTCTGTGATTCTGCTCCCTTAGGTTCCTTCAGTAGTCTCATGTCCTCTCCAGATAACCATTACATATATATATATATATATATATATAATACCATTACATGTATAATCCAATTATGCTTCAAGAAAGCAGCATTCCATAGCCTCCATCCGTCAACCACAAGTTTTAGATATCAGAGTTTAATGTTTCATCTTTATATTTGAAGTGAGTAAAGCATGTAAAATATACTTTTGTGGCCAGTCACAGGACCTGTAAATAAAGTGTTACCAAACAAGCTATATTCTTTAAAAAGAAGTTTATGCAGCAGTGGGGGGAAATTATTTTAACCTTCACACAAGAGTGTTTGAACCCTATCCAGGATTAATGCTTAGTTTTGTGTCATGCAAAAATTGCTGGGATTAATGTGGCTTTGTGTTAAATCCCTACATCTCTGACTAATAGGTCTGGTGGCAGCTAGTGTTGGAAATTATATAATGTTCCTCCTAACTTTTCTAATTAATTGTTTTAATTAACTTTTCTAATTGTTTCAATTATTCATAAACAGTGTAATTTTCCACTCTGTCATATGCCACTGTAGTAATTTAGCAAGGTTGTCATAAGCTGATATTGTGGACACATGATTTGAGAAAATGACTGAAACTTTACGTTTTGCTAAAACAAGTTGTTTGCTAACAACTTTACATTTTGCTTTGATATGGTTCAATGATCTCAGACCTAGAAGGACATTAACAAAGCCTTGGAAGCAGATCTATTGCTGCAACTGCACACAAGTAATGCAAAATTAATGGACCACAAGGACATTTTGCAGAAACCCAAGATAAAGAAGAAACTGACAAAGTCAATTCAGCAATTGAACTGAAACCTCTCTATTTGGGAAAAAGATAAAAAGACTAAGAAGTGGACTAATTAGCATGAGAAACAAGAGAACAATAACAAATAGAAGAATACTAATTAATGAAGATAATTACATAATTTTTAGCCTATGAAAATTAATTTCTTTGTTTTCTAYAGTGTATAAATAGTGAAAAGTTTTGGAAGTGAATGTGCATTAGGTAAAACTATTCCCATGCACCCCGCATGCTGAATAAAGTAGGATCAGCTTCCTAACCCAACAAACTGGTTGGAGATTTTGTTTCCTGGTTTTCAGTGACAAAGTGGTTCCTTGCAGGCAGACATGGCAAAGGTTCTTTCTCCAAACTACTCAGAAAATAATTGTATTGTCTACACACTTTGAATATGTGAATACTTTGCCTTAAATTACAGCAATCCAACCCATCCAACATATCAACAGTTTGAAATCTGACCAAATCTGAGTTTCAAAAACCATATGTACAAAAGGGTGTTGCCATGAATCTAGTTGTAACAGTTCCATCACAAATTAGAGACTCAATAAATACTGTATTATTATTCTAATACTCAGTTTACTCAGGGACAATATATCATTTCACATCATCACTCATAGAGTGAAACGTAAAAATAGGAATGACAGTTTCTAAAAAAAAGCAGTACAGAGTATAAAGCAGATTTTAAAAAAATTAAGTCTCCATTTTATACCATTTACTTTTCAGAATATGTACTTCAAAGGAGATGGGTTTAAGGATACCAAACTATTTAGGAATTCAAACTATTGATTTCACTGATTGTAGTCCCTCCTTAACTTTAACTGGTATAATGAATTATTAGTGATTCTGAAATTCAGTCTGAAGGTGGACTGTTCCTAGTGCCTCTGTTTTGTTTCACAATAGCACTTTTCACAACCTCTTTACACACAACACAATTTTAATATATTATCTTGTAGCCAAAGAGGTGAATATAAAGTAAAAATACTGCAGTGTGATTTTTGTGTAATAAGGTGTACAAAGAATGGGATAAATAGATAAAGTACAGAGTGAGTATATTTTTTCAGTAAAATCAGAAAGGTAATTACAAGAATCGAAAGGTTTTTGGGAAACTGAAGTCTAGAGCTTTAAAACACATCAATTTTATTATGCAATACAGAACCGTGTTGGGCCAAGTATCTATGAGCACCTGTGAAATTAGAGATATGTTCTGAATTATTATAAGCAGCTGTATCAGTTAATAATCATTTGCTCAGTTCAGTCCAATGTAAATGTTTCAGGTCTGTCCTTTTTGCTGGTTTTAAACAGGACACATGCAGGGATATTTGTTCAGAATTATGCAAGTAGCAAGGTAACCAAGATAAATTTATGAGTTAATAAAGGCTATCCACTAGCCTAGGCATTTTAAAGTGTGTTTAGCAATTTCTCAGAAAAATTGCCTGAAAGTGTAAATAATATCTACYACCTAAATATTATAAACAGAGCACAATTTGCCTGTGGTATTTGTATCAACAAATACCACAGAGGTATTTCTCCTGATGTGTTTATGACAGCCATGGCTGTTTTAAGTGTTCTCTATTTCTTTGTTTGGAGGATATAGCAAATCAGAATCTCTCAGAAGATCTAGAGGGAACCAAAATGGAACAAGAAGCCCCACACACACCACCTAAGAAGGGAAAGATACCTGAATGCTTGGTCTGTAGAGTTTACTGTTGAAAATAAACATTCATAAAACCATTCAACTTTAATATTGGTAGTATCTTCTTAGAATAATATGTGAGGAAGGGGATTGTAACACAAATGTACAGCCCTTCAGCTGAATTGTAATGAATGCAACTAAATTAACATAATCTCCTGATTTTTATTATAATTGTTATCATTATTATTAGGACTAACTGCAGATACTAGGCTGCAACTAGCTAAAGCATTCAAAGAAAGAGTTAAACTTGTTGATGGTATTGAAGAAGATTGAAAGCTTTAGAGGTAAAAACGCATTGATTTCATAATTGCCATATTTAATGCTACAGAGAATTAATCAGAGGAACTAAATTTAATGTTTAAATACTATGTTTTAGTCCTTTTTGAATATATTAAAATCACAGGGACTGCTTGATTTGGCTATCATTGTCCTAACAGAGAAACTGCTTAAAATCAGATTACCTTTCTTGCTTTGGCTAAGTAGTACTTTACTTTTATTTGATCTGATATCAGTGAGATTATTTCATTGAAGGATACTTAACCTATATTCTCAAAACACACTGTTGTTCAAAGCATTACAAAAATGTATGCTATAAAAATATATAGCTATAATTCACTTATATGGAATATGCAATACAGGAACATAAACTTTAGAATCCTCAGCAGAAACACAGTCTTTTAATAAGCAAAAAAGGACCATAAACAACACTTTGGAATCCCTGACCTTTGCATTTTTAAATATTAAGGAAAAATCACAAATCATGGTAGCAAAAGTGAAATATGCTGAAGCAGAGATGTTTATTCTTCCCATTCATTCATCAGTAAGGGCTGAATTCCTACGGGGTGATCAGAATTGGATATTCCTTTTGAGACTACTCAGGTGTCTTGGGGATGGTCTTTTATCTCATACCATATTTGGGTTTTTTCTTTTTGCTTTGTGTCTGGGAGTGTTGCTCTTCTATCCCATCCACCCCGCCCAGCCGGGCTCCAGGAATATCACAATGGTTGAGAGGCAGCCTGTGATTTCCTACCAGAGTTGGAATGATGTGGTGATGCACCCCAACTCCCTACTCCTTTCCAGGCTGCAGTGTAATCTGAGAAATGCTTGTTAAGCCTTGTCCTTGAAAACACCACCTGGACTCAGCTCGTTCTGACTTTATCAAAAACACTGTTTGCTGGCAGGAACTCCTAACAAGCTTGTGTTTTCCTCATGATCAGCCTTGGAAAGTATTTCTCTGGCCCAAATGACATAACATGCCTGTTTTCACACTTTCAAAAAAAGTGCTGACCACAACTGTGGCCAGGATGAAGCATTGTTATGACTAAAGCCCACTCTCTTCCACCCCGATTAACAGCAGTCCAAAATGGGACCCTTTGAGCTCTCCTCGACTGCAGCAAGCCTGTGACCAGCAAGCTTCCTTTGAGTGGGATGCCTCTCAGAGCCAGCAAAAACCCTCAGGTTTGCTAGACCTGAAGGATCACCAAAACATTTCATGTCCTGGGCCAACACCCTCACTCCCCGAGGCCCTATCCTTTGCCAGTTGGGAGATGCAAAAGCATCCAAGGTGAGTATTTTCTCTGACTTCAGAAGGAGATTTTTTCCATAGGTACCTTATTTGCACTGACTGTTTTTGTCTGGATGCATGCCCTTTACACATATGCTATACCAAAGTTAGGTTATGTTATAGTTATAATTTAGGGTAATGCTGTTAAGTGTTATTTCTCTATTAGACTGTTAAGGTTAAGCTATCAATTAAGGTACAAGTGAAGTCAAAGTACTGTTAAAAATATGTGTTAAGCTTTAGGCCACATTCCTTTTCATCCTTGTCTGTACTGTCTTCACACAGACACACACACACATACCTAGGTAGTTTTCAATTCTCTTCTACTTTGATTGCCTGGGTTTGTTTTTGTTGTTGTTTGCTTTCCCTTGTTGTGCCTTACTTGTCCTTTATAAGTAGAGTGAATCTTGCCAACGAATCTGCTGTGCTTTGTAGTTTAATATTAAATCTGACTCTCACTCATACCCTTGTCGATAACTTTTTGAGTGATCTCAAGCACACTTCTTCGGGACAAGTCGGGGGCAAGGGGCAGCTCCTCCCTTTCTTACCGGTGGGGTGATTAGGTGGCCACACGGAAAGGTCTCTCTGGCAGAGATACTGTTGTTTCGTGGTCTTGCCTGTTTCTTTTCCTTAGCGCTRTGACTGGGCCTACTGGCTCTCTCCCTGCTTCTCTGCTGTTTGGGAGACGAGAGCCAGTGCAAGCYGCCCCATAATCCGGGACCGGGAGTATCCCCGTCCCTTGACAGAGGATGCCTCCCTCTGCACAGCCTGACCCAGGGAGCAGGCATCNTTAGGCAGACCATGCGGCAAGGTCGCTCTGGCAGAGATAGTGTTGCTTCGTGGTCTTGCCTGTTTCTTTTCCTTCAGCACTATGACTGGGCTTACTGGTTCTCTCCCTGCTTCTCTGCTGTTTGGGAGACGAGAGCCAGTGCAAGCTGCCCCATAATCCGGGACCGGGAGTATCCCCGTCCCTTCCCAGAGGATGCTCTGTACAGCCTGACCCAGGGAGCACACACTGCCAATAAGCTACCCATGGGAGTGATTCCCCCTTCAAGCCCCGCTGTTTTTCTGCTCCTGCTCTGGGTTTTTGCTACACTGTAACTCTATATCCCATGCCTGCCACGACACACCGTGTCTGTTGCTACAGCTGGGGAGTTTCTGCTACCTTTTGCTGGCTATCCCCGGTAAGCCAGCCCTGCTGTCCTAGCCACCGCTCCGAGCTTCCTGCTGCAGCCSATCTCGTCGTTTGGTGGGGCACCGGGACCGGCTGCCCCTGTGAGGTTGTAAAGAAAGCCCCTTTCCCCCACCCTTCCGCTGGCTGCGCCCGCCATTACCCATGTGAAAGAGATGACTGAGCTTGCGCCACAGCGCCCCCTGCCGGCGAGCAGGTATCATAGCACCTGCCCGGCCGGGAGCCACCAGCGCTCCTGCCGGCTATTACTGGAATTGCACCACAGGGGAGGGAGTGGGACAGCTCCTGCGAAGGTTGTCACTGGGTTTCTGGCTTTGTTACTGCTGCCGTTGTAATTTGTTTGCCTTGTTATACATACGAGTAAAGAATTGTTATTCCTTTTCCCATATGTTTGCCTGAAAGCCTCTTAATTTAAAAGTTAGAATAATTCAGAGGGAAGGGGGGAGGGGTCATATCCTCTATTACAAGGAAGATTCCTGCCATCCTTGGCAGACACCGGTCTTTTAAACCAAGACATCAGGACATCTGTTGGAGTCAGCACACGATTTGCCTAACACCTAAGAGCCAAATCTGGCTTTTATGGAGGAGAATGGTTATTTTTGCCATTCTTCACTGATGTGTCTTCAGTCATCCATGGAGAAAAAAAATATTGCTTCTATCCCTTGTTTTTGGGGACCCTTAGTTTCTTGTTTTTCCTTCTCTGTTTCTCCCTTACCAAATTTACTTGGTGTTCTTGACCTTTTCTTTTAATTTCACAATTCCATTTTACCCACCCACTTCATTCCCAGTATGTCATAAGAATGTAATATAATTATTGATACTGATGCTAAAATGTCATCACTGGATTTCTGGATGGATGGTACCCTGGAGTTAAGAAACTGAGAATGTAGATTTCTGAGTCACTCATATAACAGTTTGTATTCAGAAAGTGCAGTTGTGGCATTGTGATAAATTGATCCTCAAGAGCCAATCAGAGGTTAGAAGCCAATTAACAATTTATTAATTAAAACATTAACAAACAGGTAACAGATATTAACCAGATACTAATCAAGAACAGCGCTGGGCGGGCTAGGCGGGTGGCCCGCCGCACCTAGGACACCAGCTAGGGGGTCGTCCCCACCAACACCTA
>NW_026623770.1:238295-239724 GCF_030028575.1 Malurus melanocephalus | reverse complement strand
GTTGACTTTACAGAAGAGATTGTTTAAACATGCTTTCAAACACAACAGGTCATGACAATTCAACACAAAGGCCTTAAGCTATTCTATCACTCAAAGCACTCTGAACATCACTTAAGTAAGTATCCCCAAATCCTTAATTTCAATTAAAGATCACTCTAGATGTTCTTAGGTGAAAACCACTGACAGCCTGAAACACTCCTCCTTTTAGATGACAGCATTCTCATAAACTTTGGAAGGAGGACAAAACAGGACTTACGAACAAAAATACTGTAAGGCAGTGCTTCTGAGAGAGAGATTTAGAAGAGCAGTCAACTTAAAAGTCTGTTGATGCTGGAACAGGAACTTTCCACCTCTATGATATTACTATCAAAACAGTATGCCGCCTCACATCTCTAAACCTTTAGAAAAACAAAACAAATACTAGGGAGCTCCCAGGGCCCCATAATAAAATAATCCAAAATTTCTATACCAAGTGATTCAGCTGCTGAGATTCATACCAAAAGAAATCAGTAAATCCACTCTCAGGGTCCAGAAGAAAAATATTCACTACATACCAGTACTACCACTTCTTTCTTATTCAATTCTGTCTTTGGCTAACATTATGTTTGCAAGGTTTGAGTGGGGMATCTCATTGCTTCTGATGTTCCAATCAAGATCAATCTGTTCCCCAATTTCGATAGCAAACACCCCAGTCCACTCCTTTCCGTGAAAGAGGAGCTCAGAGTCATGATTCTCATGTTTGGTTCACCTCTGCCCCGCCTGTCGGCCAAGTTGTCTCTGGCCACAGAGCTGCTTACGGCAGCAAGAGAATTCCTCGGGGAACTGCCCGTGGGCTTCCGCAGGCTGTTTCCAGCGGGTACACTCACCCACTCCCCTGTGTCGTGCGGGCTGTGCAAGCTCGACTCTGCCCTCGCCCCTGACGAGCCCAGCCACCAAAGGTCTGGACCCACTGAAGTGGCAGCAGCACAAATCGGGGTGTATGCTATGGGCAAAGACCTCCCAYCATTCCTTAAATCCATGTTCTAATCAGCCCATGTCAAGCGCCAATTACAACATTTCACCTGATTTCAGCTCTCCCACAGCTCTACAGCAGGGGAGGCAAATTCCCGAGGGGGGTCACCCCCCCGCATGCAACGGATCCACCACTCCTCCCTGCACACCTTGCAATTAAGACACACAAAACGATAACAACCACAGCCAACATTAGCACGCTCCACCATAAAGTTCCAAGCATGGTAGTCAAAATTAAATTCTGGTAACACTGGCTCCTACTATATTGCAGAGTACAGATTACTCATTGAAAACATTTCAACATTTGATATCAATTCCATATATGAAAATCGAACATAAAATGTCTTCTTCCTAGAATTACAATTTTTGTTTGAAATTTATTCAGTCCTACTTTAATCCATAATCATGAAAATATCTT
>NW_026623770.1:235305-236756 GCF_030028575.1 Malurus melanocephalus | reverse complement strand
TAAAATGGTACTCACTTTGCCCCAATGCTGACAGTTTTCAAATAAGCTTTTCTTTAATTGAAACCGATTGTACCAGATGATACTCCTGCCCTGTTACATTATCCATGTATGCTTCTATAYGTGCGTATATGCAAACAATAACAGGMTTTATGAAAGAGTCTAAAATTAAAGACCTCACACCGCAGAGAGACTAGGAACAACCTGCTGGGATGCTCTTCAAAACCAATGTTGGAATCAGCTCACCAGAAGGAGGCACGTACTGAAACAGAGCATGGAGATGTTCTCATGCTGTTATGCTTTTAGAAAGAGAGTGAGAAGCAGAGCAAAAGCTTGTTCGAACCTGTTTAATCTGAGAAGGACATTAAATCCTTGGGTATTACTAAGAGAGAGGATAACCTTTGTTAGTGTTGCACCAGAGGAACTGGACTTCAAGAATTAACAAGCATTACTAAATTGCCCTTCGTTCTTAAAACCCCTCATATGTTTTCTCAGGGAAAAACATAGCTACAAATACTACTTCCCTTTAACCTGGAATTTACATATCCGAGTAATCTCTATTGCAGCCTTGGATTTCCCAGCCACTATGATCAGTGCCAATCAGCACTTAGAAAGAGAAAGTGTTCACTAAGTTTTTAAATCCAGACCAAAGCAGTACAAATTGAAAACATGCTGGAAGGTTAGATCAAATTTTCAAAAATCTCGGCTTTCTAGTGAGTACCCAGGGTCTGCGACAGCTGGCTAACCCGCTTTCAAGGTCTGGAGAGCCTTTCCCGGGCAGGGCTTCCAAGTTTCCCTTGAAGGGGCTCCAGCTTCTTATCAATCCAAATTTAACAAGTCAAGGTGACTTGGTATCATTTTAGCACAGGAAACACCTGGATTTGTCAGCACTTCCCAACCATCCAGGGCCAGGACTTGGCCAGAGCCCAGGCCTTAGTTGGGAGGGATTCTCTAAGATATCGTGGCTTTCATCAAGACTGCTTTCACATATTTGTCTCACAAGTTATCAGTTCATGTTCTTAAAACATTGCTTACCAATCTTCATCACAATCGTCTTAACAAGCTTCACCCCGTCTCTATAACAAACGAACTTAATATTTTACGTTAGATGAGCACATTAGAGCAAATTTTAAACTTAAGTTTAAACTTAATGTCATTTGGAAGCAACATCATCCAGACCTGACACACCAGACAGAGACTGCTTGACAGAGCTTAAGCTCGTTGAGATACAAATTTCACCTCGCTAAAACTCCACAACTACCCTCAATAGAACTTAGGTATTTAAAAGAGCTTGACCTCAACAAAACTTCATATAAATTGAGTTTAGCAACTAATGAAAGCAGTAATTTGTCCCATATCAGCTATTTATTCTTATGGTGCTCATACAAAGCGCCAATCACATTGCATACACTTTTACTCATTCACACTCACTCACCCCATTCTATAACACTTTA
>NW_026623770.1:215642-234390 GCF_030028575.1 Malurus melanocephalus | reverse complement strand
CATCTCATCTGCTCTTTTCTCATCTTCTCTCCGTTTTTCATCGGCTATTCTTTGCCTACAATTTCTCTTCAAATGTCCCTTTTTCTGGCAGTAATAACAGACCACATTGCTTTTCCTTTGCACCTCAGGGTTTCCAGACGTTCTCGAGGACCGTTGTTCTGGYTGTGTACCCAAATTTGCCCTCTGGCAATAGAAACATACGATCTTTCTTTATTTTGCCTTAAATCTTTCTTGGGGCTCTGATGTCCCCCCGACTCCAACAAATGGAGCTCTTTATACCCCCGTTCCTCCTTAAACATCTTTGTATCGGCTATTTGCCTGCGACAGGTTCTCTGCATATGTCCCTTCTTTAGACAATAGTAACAGATTACCTCCCTTTTTCCTCGGGCTTCAAAGTTTCCGGGMGGTCCCGAGGACGCACCTTTCCTTGACTTCTCTTTTCTTCTGATCCTGCCCATTACACATAATTTTATCCTTCCAACCCCAAAGGATCACACTAACACGCGCTGCCCTTACACACGTCACTTTACGCATACGTCACACACGGTAGTGGCCTAATCCCTCACCAGGGGAATAGGAACCGCACTGCCGAGGTACCGGCACACACGAGTCACACACACACGAGTTGCCTCAGCCTGGGCGGGCACCTACTAGTGTGCGGGCGACACACTCGCACACGCTCTGTCTCACACATATASKAGTTACACACACGAGTCGCCTAAGCGTCTCGCCGCCTCTCCGGGGGCATACGAGTCTATGCGTCTCGCAGCCTCTCCGTGGGGCGTCACTCACGCGCACACGAGCCACCTCTCCGCGGGCATATGAGTCTAAACGTCTCACAGCCTCTCCGCGGGCGTCTCTCACACGCACACTTGTAGGGGCTCCGGCCCCACCCGGTGTCTTAAAATTTAGGCTTGTAGGGGCACCGACCCTACCCGGTGTCTGGGAGTTTTGAGTGGGACTCCCCTTCCCACAGGTCCAGAGGCCGTGTGGAAGGCTTTAGGGGTCCCCCAAGCCGCCTCTCCGTAAGCGGCTCCCCGCCGCCTGTCCAGGGGTCKGTTCTTCCCAGTCGTGGCCTAATCCCTTACGAGGGGAATAGGAATCGCACTCCTGAGGTATACCGGCAACCCCCTTTGCACACCTCTGAAACCTACCTCCCTCCGGACGGGAAATTTTAGAGAGGTCTCATACAAACGGGGGGTGAGCCCACCTCTCAAGGGAACCCTTTACCCAAATGTACTCACGCGTCCTGTGAGTCGTCCGGAGTTTTGTGCACAAAAATGTTATGGAGGTCTAAMATCCATTTGATTAGTATCTGAATTTGGGTTCGTCAGATAGGGGCGCTGGTGAAGTGCCCTCTCCGGGCCGTCAAATAAAGACGGGGCGCGCCTCCSTTTGAAGRACTCCACRAGAAGMTCCCTATCCGAGTCACGGCACCAAATTGTSATAAATTGATCCTCAAGAGCCAATCAGAGGTTAGAAGCCAATTAACAATTTATTAATTAAAACATTAACAAACAGGTAACAGATATTAACCAGATACTAATCAAGAACAGCGCTGGGCGGGCTAGGCGGGTGGCCCGCCGCACCTAGGACACCAGCTAGGGGGGGCGTCCCCACCAACACCTACACACCGCGCCGCACGTACTCCGAGCCCCCTTTTTATACCCCCCTCTGTCTCTGGGTGACGTGGTGTTTCCAGAAGTTTCCAGGGGTCCTGATTCGTCTGGCGGCTGCTGGTGGGCGGAGTTGCTGGAAGGCAGGAGTCTTCCMGGTGCACTTGCAGCTGCCCTCCCCCTTGAGATACCCGAAGATGTTACAAGTAGCGCTGGTCTGGCAAATCACCCTAACAAAATATGTGATCTTTTTATTGTGATTTTACGAACCAGCCTTAACTTATCACAGCATGTCTGCAAAGATTTCTTTGGAACCAAGTGTCCCTGAAATGTGCTTTGAAAGTGAGTCACCCTGYTCACAACACCCCACACCCTTTCCCTCCTGCCCCTATCACTGCTACCCAAATCTGGTCACATGAACCCAATACACAAGCATACTTTCTTTACAAAGTGAATAAATGAATTAGAATTATCTCCTGCTGAGCACCTAGCTGCTGAGTCTTTCAGCTGAAGGATACAGTGAGAGCAGCTCTCTGAAGAACATGGGCAACCCAGACAATTGTCACCTGGTAAAAAATAGATGCCAAAAAGAATGCTTTTCAATTAAGTCAGATGTTCCTCCTGTTTTGCTGAGGAGAGCAGCTCAGGACTGGCTCAACAGGCACTGGAGGGGCAGGTCTTGGGTTTAGGCACTGAAGCTCGTGTGGATCCGGCAGCCCCGGAGAAGTCCAGAGAAAGAATCAGCTCTACAGCAAAAATTGGTTGGTGACAGCAGAGGCAGAGGGGACTGGCTCAGGGGCTTCCCAAATGGCAGGGAGCAGTCCCTGCCCAGCCTGGAGGGGAAGAACTTGGGGCAGCTGCGGGCAGCAAGTGCAGTGGCTGAACAGGCAGTTGCTGTTCAGCTGCCTGCTCCTGGCAGTGACTCAGCATTGGCTTCCCTACCAAAAGGACTGCCGTGGTTTAGAAACTCAAAGTCATGCTCCAACACACKGAGTGTTTTACACCCGTGCACTTTGTTCTAGAAAACATAGTTTCTAGAACACAGTTTCCTCAGAAATAGGTCTGATCTATAAGAAAAGGTCATGTATGCTAAAATGTCTAACACTCATTGGTGGAACATGATGTTGAGTTCTCCCCACAGGGATTAAGAAAATCTGATAGTGAGAAAGGATATGTAGTCTGAATTTACTGACACTGCAACTATTCTTCCATGACTTCGTGGCGTTTTGTCTTTTGACACTCAGATTTCATCTGAGTCAGATACTCTAGAAAAGGACATTCCACTTAATTCAGAGACAGACACTTATTTTCTAGGTTTATCCAGTTAATGTGCTTCAGCCTTACACTGAGGCAAAATTCCTCATCTGAGACTCTGAGAAAAGTTTCATTAAAAATTCTCTCTAAATATTTCAAATGACAGATGTTGTCTCTTTACTTTCCTTCGTGTAGGTTCATCAGTCAAATGGAGATGATTTGGGAAACACTAAAAGATGAAATCCATTATTACTATTTTATTTAATAATTAATAATTAATWAATTAATTAATTAATTGCTTTGTCTTCCAGTAAAGGTGTAGATGAGTTTGGATTAAAACAATCGATTAAGACTACAGAGATCTAAATTTTAGTACTACCTCTGGTGCAGAAATCCAGTTTTGACATATTTGAGTCTTTTCAGCTATTCATCTCAGTTACCACCTGTTTACCTTCAGAAAAATGAAGAATGTGAACATGAGCTATTATGTTACTATGGAAATGAGTGCTACAAAAGACCCTGTAATAAATACTGAAAAATTTGCAGCCATCACCTTATCATCTCCTCAATAAATCCTACCTCTCCACCCCACAGAGTTTGGTGTTAGTATGTTGAGGAAAGCTATACACACTTCAAATGTTGAGCCTTTTATGAGGCAATCCAATAATTCATAAATACTAACTAATAAGAAGAAAAATAAAGAATTTGTGCATTATATAGGATGTTGTCAACAGGCCTTATTCTCATACAAACACAGCAATACATAAACATACTAATTACCCATATGCAACCTTTCTTTTTTTCCTTGAGGAAGACAAATAATCCTTATTTTCAAAATCTACCTCCATTTTTGCTAACTCTTGAGTGTTCAAATGGGCTGTTCAAGCTAGATAAATTCCCTATTTTTCTTAGATTGCCTCACATGGCTCTGTGCACTCATGTTTATTTGAGGGAAGAAATAATTATCCATGTGTGACTTTCAGTTTCTGTATGGTAACAGTGGCCAGTGGTTGCAGTAAATGATGTCTGAAGTCAATGTCTGAAGGTGGCATTAGCAAGCAACTATTCCTGCTGCTAACCTTGTTCAAAAGATTCACAGGTCTCTGGCCTCATATGTCGGCTTTGCAATTAGACTTTTGCAATTAGTGCTTTAGAGATTATTATGAAGTAAATATTACTGCGTGTTTAAATTAAGACAGTGGCTAAGTGATATTGGTTGCTATTGGTATAAATCCAGCTGCTCAGGTAATGACAGTGAATTAAGCTAGAGCTATCTCAAATAAATGCCAATGGACACAGTGTGTGGTCGCAGCACTGCAGCTCAGCTTTTTAAACAATACAAAACATTCAGTTGATCTTGAGAGTCTAGTGTTAAAGGTATATCTTAATGTCAGAGCAATACTAATTGGATCTAGTTGAATTCCATAATTATTTAAAGACCTTTCTGTGTTTCCTGTGGTATGTAACTAAATATACATTTATATAACCATAAGATACGAGAGTAATTGATCAATAAAAACTTGGAGAAGTGTTACTAGTATTCCAAAGTACAGTGCTTACCAAAATAATWCCAAAATTATAGAAAAAAGTGAATAATACTTCTGTTTCCCTCTAGGTCCTGTAGTCTTAATAAATGAGTATTAAAAAAAATAAGGCTTGTTTTGTTTTTTTTTTTTTTAATATTAGAATTTTCTCCATAATGTGTTTCTACTATGTCCAGAACTGGTAAAAAGCTGGAGAGAAATTAAATGTGCATCTACTGTGTCTCTGGGGATAGATCTGTGCTTATCATCTGGAGACTTGCAGTTCTTTTAATGATTTTGTACAATAAAATGTGAATATATATAGATCACTAGTAAAAGTATTTTCTATTTCATAATGAAAAACAAGGACAAAGTACTTTTGGCTCTGAATTCACACATGAGGAGGAAAGAGCAATCAAACCCTTCTGAAACAAGATCTCTGAACAATCTAAACATCAAATACTTCAGATTGGAGAGCAATTTAGTTCAGTGAAGTCTGAAATTACCTGATGTCAGGTCAGAAATGTCTTAAGGAGCACCTCCTAATTCACAATCTCCAGCAAAGATGAATGTGAGTGTTCCCAGCCCTGCAAGAGGCCTCCTAAACTCCTGCCAAATGTTCATGCAGGGTCTTGATAACTGATCCATGATTCTCCTGGTGCAGGGTGGTGCATTGCAGCATGCATCAGCTCCAAGTGCTTATCGAAGAGCCATTGCCTCTGTTTCCCATCAATGTTTTCTTCTGATTCAGGTAGCCAGGTATCATGGAATGCTTGGAACAGTACAAGCGAACTGTGCAAGGAAATGCCTCCTTGGGGGTGGCCTTGGGATGAGTTTGAGGTTTGGGGGAACCAGCAGAGTGTCATTATTGAGGGTCCGGACACTTCTTTTTTTCGTCCCCAGGACAGACAGTGACCATGAGAAAGACCATGGCCCTTCTGCAATGTGTGACACCAGCTCTCGCCAATCTGCCACAGCATACAAGACATGGAAGGAGTGCCATAATGCTCCAGATGTAGAAAAGCTTCTGAGAAAACACTGGAGTGATGCTTGTAGAGGAGTCATGAGCAGCAGAGAACACCATGCAGGTCAGTATTGTTGGGGAGCCTGACTTTGGAGGGTCACAGTCTGCCATGTTGTGATGCCATCCTCCACAGCTCAGTGATGCACAAGGGATGTCTGTCCCAGTATTCCATTGCACCTCTGCACACATATGGGGCTACTACCACTTTCTACCTCTTTTCTTCTCACTGATGTCTTCTGCTCGCCATAGGTATTTCATGCTAGTCRTCAAAGGCTCTGTCTTTTCTTCCCCTCTCCAGATGCCCTTGCGCTTTACTTTCTCCAGTGGTGCCTCCACCAACATAAACAACTCCACCCCAATGACCCTTTTCCCCATTGCTTTGAACATGGATTGATCTGGTCCTAGTTTTGGGACAGGATTATTTAGGCAATGTCAAATTTAAATGATGTTGCATATACAGCTACACTGATGCTCTTCTCTTGCAAGGCTTATCTTCCCATTATGTCTCCAGTGCTCCCCTCCAGATTATCTCATCATTTTGGCCATGTTGGAGGAAACACTCCTTCTGGATTGTAAAACCTAGCCATTCCTTACAGTGCCATTTGAAACTTTTCCTGGCTTTCTGAAYCCTGCTGTGCTGAATTTCTGAAGTTCAGTGAGGGATCAAATTTTAACCTTGCTGTTTTTTCACAGCCATGGATCTATTAACTCAGATCTCTGGGGATGCCCTCCTCTCTGGGGTACATTAGGGACTCCTGCCCAGGCCAGCATCTAACTTGCTGTGTATTTCTTAGAGCTGTAGGGATGAACATCATGCAGTATTACTGTGTGGTGGAGATGATAGTAATCCTAATAATAATCCTAGGAATAATCATAATCCTGATGGTGTATTATGACTGTGACCTCACAACTGTTGCTCTATAAATTCAGGCTCTCAGAGCCTGGGCCAGCCTGTGGGAGCAAGCACACATGGCCACAGGGAAGGAGTGGAGCTGCCCCATCTGCTGCGATGCACCAGATGATGTCACTTATGTGATGCCCTGTGGCCACCGATTCTGTCTCGGGTGCATCCTGCGTTGGGCAGAAAGAAATCCTGCCTGTCCACTCTGCAGAAGATCCATCTTGACAGTCAAGTTTTCTGACCATGGTGGAGATGACTACCTACACTGTGTCATCACACCTCCCAGAGAGTTGCCGGAGACCAGCAGCCAGGCAGCAGAAGCTCCTGGAGGCCTGGTTCAAAACAGCCCCCATGGCCCTGCAGAGTCTTCTGCCTCTTCTCAACAAGGAATAACAGCCCCTGTTGAACAGGAGGCTGCAGGACCAGAGGCCGTGGGTGGCATCCTGCCTGAACTTTGGGCAGAACTTTTCCGAAGACGACGGAACCTCCTGGACCCTGTGCGGCCCTGGCTGCGCCAGGGGCTGGAGTTGATATATGGGGGCGAGTGGTATCAAGTGAAGAGTGCGGAGAGTGGCATCATGCTTGCCCTTTGTGTTTATGGTCCAGACAGGGAAGTCTTGGTCCAGAGATTGCAGCCCCGTCTCCAACAATACACTGCATCATTGATCCATGGCATCCTCARCATCATTGAGACCCAGTGCAGTGAGGAGGTTCAGAGGCTGCGGCACTCCCACATTGTCAGGGAGGAGGGTGAGATCCCTGCTGCCAGCTCTGACCCTGTTGCCTCCCAGAAGGGTGCTTCTATCCTCAACCAGGGTCCGTCTACTGGCATCACAAATTTCAACACAGAGGAGGAAGCCAGCACGTTGGAGACCATCCTCCGTGGACATCCCAGCCACTACCCATCTGTGTCTATCCCTGCAGAGCAGGAGCAGCCCCAGGAGGAGCTGGGGGAGACAACAGTGGTTGCAGGTTCCTCTGCTCCTGGCCAGGGCAATGACCAYGCATCTGTGACATCCCAGTGCCGCCGAAAGAGGAGGACCCCTGGGCCCCAAGATTCCTCCCATTCCAGCAAGAGACCACACCATGATCAGCTCTAGAAAGGCCACAGCAAGTCTTTACTCAAGGAAAAGAAAATAAATGGCTATTTCCTTACGGAAGTATCAGGTTGCTTCTTCCTTTCTCTTCTGCTGGAGCATTTTTCTTTTATCCTTACACCTAAGTGTTGGCCAAAGGCCCCTGGAGCCCTAGTGCCATGTTGTATTTCCCAAGGAAATACTGCTGCAGCCACAATGATGGAAGAGTTTGTGAGAAAACAGTGGGGTGGATGCTTAGAGAGGAGTCGCGAATGAAAGACTGGCCCGCAAACAAGAAATAGAAAGCTGTGGGAATGCCTTGCCCCATTTCTGCCAAGTGCTTTAGGGAAAAATATACAATTTGCTAAGGTAGCTGGGGAGAATCATATTGCTTGTCCTGCCAAGCATTTAATACAGCCAGAGTACACAAAGGCTGCATGAGATTCAGAGGCAGGAGAATCATTTACATCCTCAGTTTTGCAGCTGTGTGGCTTGTCTGCGGTAAATGAGACTTCTTTTGTATGTATATGTTGATTATATATATGTTTTTTGTATGATCCCTGTTAATCTCAGGGTGGGGGGGGGGGTCCAATACATAAGATACTGTGTGGTGCTTTTTTATCCAAAAAGTGAGTAAAGATTATAAAAACTCAGTGACATATTTTCAAAACAACTTTTTTTACGAAGTAATAGGAGTAATTTTTTATGTGTTATTTGGTCTGGCCCTTTAGAGAAGCTCCTATTCTCTTGGAGCTGAGAAGCTGAGGAATGAGAAGTTCATAGAATTCTTATCTGTGCTGGAGGCTGGGCTGAGCACAGGAAGCTTTGCCCTCACAGACATTGTTTCTGAGGAGGACCAGCAGCAGAGAACACCAGGAAGGTCAGTATTGTTGGAGAGCCAGGCTTTGGAGTGTCACAATCTGCCCCTTTGTGACACACCCTCCACTGCCCAGTGATGCACAAGCTATATCATGTAGCAAAACCTAATGATTTTTTTTTCTCTTCCTATTGGAAGATATCTGTCATGTGAGATACAGGTTATTAAGATACGAGTTTGTCCCTCATTTCATAAATTTTGCAGTCTGTCTATTGTTTTAGAAAATCTGGATTTTACAGCCTAAATGTGGCTCTATGGCTGGATGAATGTATTGCCTTTGGAGAATTTTATCTTCTGCCCTTGCTGCCAAGCTTTTAGTGAGTTCACGGAACAGTGAAGTAAGATTTTTTCAAAGAGGGAATTGACTTTCCAAAATGGTCTTGCTGCAGACATCTGAGCTGTTGGAGACCTGAGGAGATATCACCTGTCATGTTTTATTGAAAATCAGAAAAAAAAGGTTAAGGGACAGTTATATTAGCACATGTGTTGTAGCCTATTCACAGATACTCAGAAAAATTCTCTCTCACTTTCTCATTGTATTAAAATTCTAACCTTTTCCACACTTACTATGTTTTCAAAAGAAAAAATGTGAACTATCTAATCAGTGTCTTGCCTGTAGCTGTCTATCACATGAAGGACTAAAAAAATCGCTGTGTTTTGCAATGATATTATTATGGAATTTATGTTTTACTGATACTGTGAATAAAGCACAATTTAATGGAATTTAAGTTCTGTATAACAAAACTATGGGCCTGATACAAACCTAATTCAATAAAAAGAGTTGTGATTTCTGCTGTCATGCAATGAGTCTGTGTTTTTTATAACTGCTGATATAAGTGTTCTGGTGATGAAGTATGCTACATACACTTTCTTTAGATACAATGAGCTCAGTTTAGCTGAGACATTTTCCATTAGCCTGAGACATTTTCCAGGAGCATTTCCAAGGCATCATGGACCGCAGTAATTATTCCCAGACCTCCCAAACTACACAGATTTCCTTACAGATTTGCTCTACGTCACCAGATTTTATCCCTGCCCCCTCTTTAAGGGATCTCAGAAGCATTGTTGTCCCATCCAGAGACAAGGAGAATGAAACAGGCTTCCCTAGCATCTGCCACCAATTTCCGCATGCTAGGTCAGGATAACCTGCAGCATCTGAAATGGCACTGGACACCAAAACATATCAACCAAAGATATGTTGGTTGATTTCAACCAAAATTACCTCTTCCACAGAAAATTTGGGGTTTTGTTTGTGGATTTGTTTTTGGTTTTGTTGTTTACTTTTGGTTTTGTTTCAAAATTTAACTTTCACTGTCTGTCTTTCACCCCCACCACTCTAGGCAGGTGCTGTCATTTGGAGTGGTTGGAGTCAGGAGTATTGATCAGTGTCACATTTCTATTATGGTGTTGCTTGAACACAAATGAAAAAAGCACCCTTCAAAATCTGTAAAACAAGAAAAGGGAAGAAATTATTTACTTTTCACTAGTAAGACTGTCTTATGTATTGTATTGGTATTTATGGTGACAGAGGTTGCTTTTATTGAACCTTCTGTTCTTTATCCCCAAATTAAAACAGGTTTATATGAAGTGAAAACACTGGCTTTCTTCTTGTATGTTAAAAGACAGGGCAGAAGTGTTACTAGTCATCCTTCCTCTGTGCAGTTACGTGCATGTTAAAAAATTAGTAAAATTCAGGAGACAGTATAAGTAATAACATCCTTTAATACAGAGCTGTGGTACATGCCATCTCTGTTATAAGATATAACCCGGAAACATGGAATTGTGGAGACTTGTCAAAGCAGGCAGTATTACACATAATCCAGGAGGAATAAATTTTAGTCTTCAAAATTCTTCTGAGTTTATTCTTGAGGAAGAAAACATGTCCTTAATGTGCTTTTGGGATCCTATGGCTAACAATGACCATATTCCCTAAGTTTTGAGGGGCTCCTACCTTACACCATTGCCGAAATATGAGCTCTTTCATCATCAGTAGCAATGGTGGCGGTAATGTGAAGGGCATAGTTAAGCTTCCCATGATATTTTTTCCTTTCCAAAGGACCACAAGCACTCTTCTTGTTCCATTCCTGCTGCTTTTGTGCCTGTTTATACATCATGAGACAGTGAATATTTAGCAGCTAGGACACCTGGATCATGTACTTTGGATATTTAGAAAGATTTAACACTGGCAAAATCTAGAAGTAACTTCTAAACTTACTTTGTATTCAGTTATCCCTTTTTGATTATTGCTAGAAGTAGAATGAGTGATGTCTGTAGTCTCAGTAACTTAGGCCTTTACCAATACTTGTTTGCTATCAATTATAAACCAACAAATATCATCCAGTATCTGGTACCAAATAACATGTTGCATCTTAGATTCCTCTGTCCATGGAATCCAGGATCATGGATGGTCCCTTTTAGTCTGTTTTGTTTACCTCYGTGGAAACACTTTGTTGTTCTGAGCAACCTCGCCTAGTGCAAGGGGGTTTGGAAAGAGTTTATTATTAAGGTCTTTTCCAACCCAAGCCATGCTACGATTTTTTAAAATTAACTTAGAAATCATACAGTAATTTATGTACCTACTATTTATTTTGGTATTTTAAGAGGTAAATTTTATGTGTTTTTATTCTTAACATGGCATCAGTGTTACAGCATTCAAGGATACTTTTCTAAAGCATAATTTGGAATAGCCACTGTTTTGTATAAAAATATCAGCATGTTTCAAACATTTCTATACAAAATCTTGTAATTTAATCACAATGTTCCAGTGCACAATGAGGCTGTTTTTATGGTAATGCTGTTTACATAACAGTATAAGATGATGTACATATTGTTTGCTTAGAGTATCCAGTCCCTGAAGATTTTTATCCTTCCACTCCACAATTTCTTATTCCACAAAATCTGGACAGTCTAATTGAAAATATATACATCTTCCATGATAAACTAAAAAGCATGCTACTTTAGTTGGAGAAATTATTGTCTTGCTCTCTTGACCTTCCCAGTTTAAATCCTATTGAAAAGAAAACCAAGTGTTTCCAGTTTTACAGTGAACAGTTGTAACAGTTACAATGCTGCTTTTGCTCTGTAATGGCAGCATTTATTTTTTGGTTCCAGTAGAATTTGTAGCAGGATTGTTTCAGAAGTGTGTCACATTGCTTCATTTCCAACTATATTGTATATAAATAGCTGCACCGTGGTGCCAGCAGAAGCACAACTTACATGGTTGTTGTGGTTTGACCTGGCCAGATGCCAGACACCTGCAACAGCTACCCATTTGCTCTCACCTGCCACAGCTGGGCAGAGGAGAGGAACAAGATATTGACAAAGGGTAAATGAGTTGAGATAAGGAACCATGAGGAAAAAACTCCAACACAAAACAGGCTCAACTTCAAGTTGCAAAGTGAATTTATTATTAATGGAGACAGAGGAAGATAATGAGAAGTAAAAACAAGCCCTTAAAGATCCATTCTTCCCCCCAAACCCCTCTCTCCTCTCACTGACAGTGCAGGGAGCAGGGCAGAGGGGTTTCTGGTCAGCTCATTGAGGGATCTTCTTCTGCTGCTCAGGGAGAGGAGTCAACTCTTCCCCTGCTGTACTGTGGGGTCCCATTGGAGACAGTTCTCCATGAACTCCTCCAGTGTGGGCCCATCTCATGAGAAACAGTCCTCTCAGAGCTGCTGTGGCATGGGTCACTTGTCCATGGAGTGCAGTCCTCCAAGGACAGGGCCCTCTCTTTCCACTGGGTCTTCCACTGGACCACAAACTCCTCCAGGCATCCACCCACTCCAGCATGGGCCCCTCCCCCATGGGATTCAGGTGGATCTCTGCATCCCCTGTGGACCCCATGGGGTGCAGGGACACAGCTGCTCCACCATGGTCATCATCACAGCCTGCAGAGGAATCTCGGCTCCAGTGCCTGGAATGCCTCTTCCCCCTCCTTCTCCACTGAACTTGCTGCCTTCATGTTGTTTCTCACATATTCTCACCTCCCTCCTCCTTCTCTGGCTAAAGAAAACTTCCTATCCCTTTGTTTGGACTTTCGTCTTAAATATAGCATCACAGAGGTGTAACCAGCCTCTCTAATTGGCCCAGCCTTGTCCAGCAGCATGTCCATCTTCAGAGCCATCASGGATTGGCTCTGCTGGACATGGTGGAAGCTTCCAGCAGCTTCTCACAGGAGCCATCTTTGTGGCCCCCCTGYAATCAAAAACAAAGCCAAGGAAAACCAACACAAATTGCTGGCATTTTGCAATAATTCCATTTTCACATTACTGCTTAGTATATATTTGAAAGGGAGGTTTTCATAAACAAAATTCTCACAAATCTCTTACCACTCTGGTAATTTTTGTATTTTTGTCTTTCTCAGTGTTTAGAAACACCTTTCCATTGGCTCAATATTCTTTCAGTCAATGACTGTGCAGGAAGCATTGCTGTAATGCCATTGTACATGTGGTTTGATGTACCTACATCTTCAAATTCTGGCTAAACTACACTATCTAGATCTAACTCTCCTGAATCTTAGGAAATGGCTTGGAATATGTCCAAGTCCTTCAGCTGCTTTCTCACCATGTGCTTACAGACCACAGTTTTAGGTCAAGTTATAAGGTAAGTTTTGGGCCTAATTTAAATTATGTCTGTATGGAAGATCTCAGAGGTGTATGCTTGTTTGAAAATAAACCAGTAGAAGAAATGAACCCTCTCACAAACACCTTGAGAAGGATTTCATGTCAGAATTGCAATTTGATAGAATGATTGCAATAAATGTGATGGTGCATCATTTAAACCAATGAAATCAGAGTGCAGCCTTGCACCCTGTTGGTCAGGGTGGTGGTCACAGTCCAATTAAGTGGTGGTTGCAGTCCCATTGGAATGATGGATGTGGTCTTGTTGAAAGCGGAGGTCTTGTGGAAAGGTCTGGTACTCCTATGGAGTTTGGGTTCTCCTATGGATGTCCGGTGATGCTGGTGCCCCAAGCCCCAAGACCTCGATATTATGTGTGGTCAGATTCAGGTGGTACCTCCCCCAGGGCAGGGAGTTTCATAATGCAATGGCATAATCCTGTGAGCCATAGGATAWTTTCCAGAGTCCTTGTTGGTTATAGCTGTGATTTCACAATGGCCTATTAGCAAGGACAACCCCCTCAGAATGAGTGTGACTGTGCTGCTGCTTCTCTGGAGGGAGTTACCAGGGCTGAGTCATTATTCTGCCTCTCAGGATGGCCTCTTTCTCCTTATTTCAAACATTCAGCTCATCATCTGAGGGGTGGAGTGTGCACTGGACAGCAGTTGCAAATGACACTGTTAACAGTTAATGATGCAGATTAAAGAAGAAYGCGTAGTTTGATTACGTCCATATCRACACCCTTTTTTCTATAACCAGGACAAGATGGGAATCCATTTTGTTTGAGCTGGCTGGGTCATCAGGAGTTTTAAGCAACAGATGCTAAGTGCTGTTCCATTATCTAGCATTTTCATTTTCGTCTATGTTACTTTGCCACCCCATCTGGGCCCCTGAAAAAGCAGCATTGGAAACTTCATAGCCATTATGCACTGACAGAATAGCTTTGAGTGGTCCAAATAAAACCTCCAAGACTGGTACTTCTACAGACTTTTTGAAAATGAGGTTGTGAAACTGCATAGAGCACCTGTCTGGGTACTGTTAGATGATATCACTCATTAGTGAATATGGAGGCAATTTTATTGGAAAACTGTTGAGCCATGTATAACCCTACAGAATCTGCCTTGTACTGATAACCACCCTCTGAGATATCTGCCTCTGAAGGGTATTCCCTGGAACAGTACTCACCATAGACTGAAAGAAGACCATTGCATATTCTGTACCAAATAGCATTAATTTAAATGTCTCTGCTTTGTAGACAGCTATTGCAGTCTTCCAAAGCTACAGATTGAATACCAAGAAAATCTTTCTGAAAGAAGAGAACTTCTGTTTCTAATTTGACAGGTCACAGTACTTTTCAGTGATGACACTAGGAAGTATTCAACACTAGGAGGGGTTGAAGACTGAGAGCTGTTCTTTTGTGCACCATGATGAGTATACTAATGTTCCTACTAGAGAGATTATTTTCAGAAACATAAAAGAAATACAAGGAGAACAAAGGCTGGAAAATTCTAGGATATCAGTTTGGATTTTAAACATCATAAGGGATACACTGATAATTATTCTCAAAAACCTTTGCATACTCCAGTCAAAACAAAACTTTTACTGTATTTGTTTTCTTTAGTTCAGCCCCAGCAGGGGATTAAATACCTGTGTTGCTTCCTAAAAATCCATAATGTAGTTTGATCCCCTTACTTGATAGGTCCTTTCATAGTCACACTATTATCAGAAATATGTATATGTTAATCTACTCTCTTATATTACACGATATATTACATAAATATTACACATCTGATATAGATAGATTTGATGTTTGTAAATACCAAACAAACATATGCAGGAAATAGCAGGTAAAGTCTGTAGTCTATTCTCTGGTGTCAGAGATGTTGAGTACTATGTCACTGAAATACTGTAAGATGCTTGTATCAAATAGTTATTGTCTGAGATGATCAGACTTGTTTGGTACAACATATTCCTCAATGACATAAAGTCTTTTCAGAGAGCCTGAAGGAAGAAAGYTCTCCTCTGGAAGAGTCTTTGAAGTGGATCCTGCTTGTCACTGGGTGAATAGTAAAAACTTATTTTGGTGCTCTATCCTCAGACTTGATGCATTGAACATTTTCTGACTACAGCCCTGAGACATGAAAATTGACAGTGAACCAGGTCCTCAGCTTCTTTTCTGAGGGATTTTTTTATAAAAATAGATAACAATCCAAAGCTTTACTTACATGTTTCATTATGGGCATTCTCAAGTGATCTCTTTATTATACTTCTGGGAAGACAATGATGGAGAGGTTCTTCATCCATAAGTACATGTAGGAAAAATAATGTATGGACCAGTATTTTGGAGGGAGATGTTTGCCACCAGAAGGCAGATATTCAGAGAGGGTTTTTTGGTCATGGAGTATTATAGCTCCAGCTGCCTCCCACAGTATTTTCTACATAGTAWAACAAGCTCAACAACAAAGTTTTGAGATATTTTCATATTATAATCCTGGCATTAGTTTTCAAAAATCAGCAGTGTGGTAGAGTGGAAAAATATCTCTCAAAACTTTACTATATTATCAGAGCCTAAGTTTCCTCTGTTTCTGCCTCTGGTTTGTGTGGAATACTTCTTTACTCAAAATGCCCATGTGTTTGAAGGAGCTCAGATAATTCGAGACACAAACTGGAAATCGGCAGTATTCTGAAAGGTGTTGGTGTTGTTATAAAGCATTAAGGGTAAATTGCAATACAGATGAAGAAAACAGTTTCCTGCTCATGCTAAGTGTGTAATTCTCTAGCTGCAGTCACTCACTAATTTACACTCTGAATTAGGTGAAGCAATAATTTTATTTAAAGAAAGAAAAGGAGAATGATTTTATATAATATAACATTCACTCAATATATTATGTGTTACATTAATTTATATTGCATAATATGTATAGTAGCACATACGTTAGATCTATTTTGAACTAATAATATAAAATTTAAATGCTTTAGAAGGAAGTTACTATATTTTGCATGCAAATATGTGAATACATGAGCATCAATGTATTTTTGCTGTGTGTACTACTCAGCTTCAGAGGGCTGCAGAGTTGACTTCAGAGTAGAAAAGCCTTTTATAGAAACACTCCTACTCTTGTTGCTCAAAATGTCTGAATGAAATTTTAATCCTTGCTTGCATTTGTGTAATGAATGTGATTTTTTTCTAAAACTCTTTCGTTCAGAAGGTGATACTTGTACCTTAATAACAACTAGTGTTTATAGATGGAAAAAGCAACTTTTACCTGGAGAAGTTCTGGGTTTGTTGATATTTTTTCAGTTTTTGTAAGTTTTCAGGTGACTGCTTCTGCACATTTTCAAATATATAACTTCTCTAGAAACAGCAGCACCAAACTTTCCCAGTGGCCTTCTGAATAACCAAAAGGCTCACATACCTTGTTCTGTGTTTACATACTTGTTCGCATATAGATGTTTAAAAATTGGTCTGGTTGTGGAAGTCAGAAAGTACTTTGTTTTCCATACAGGATATGGCGCATGTCTGCAATCTTTTAACTATGAGGTCTATAAGGAGTATTTATATTTCCATACATATCTATCTATCTGTCTATCTATATATATACCTATCTGTCCCAGCTCGAGTACTCGTTAAGCAGGGTATTTTTAGCACCACTGTTTTATCTCTTATTCTGCTTTGGTATATTCTTCTGCTTTTGATAATTTACATAAACATACATATATTGAATATTGCATATGACATTTTAAATGCAAGGCACCCAGCTCCCACAGTGAAGGGGTGTATACAACAATTTGATTTGCTCTGGTCTGTTTTCATTACTGGCAATTTCTGGGAACACAACAGAGGTTGAAAAGACTGATAGCAATGGACAGTGTTTATTTTGCGTGAAATATTTGAAGGCTTTTTAAGGCAATTGTATTGCAAAGTTTTGTGTGAAACTATTGCTCCTTGATTTTATTTTGCTTTCCTGGAAAGAATGCCTTAAAAGTTTTATGGCAAAAAAAAAATTGCCATAAGGAACTTTTATCCAAAAGTTCCTTTGTGGATTGAGTCAGATCTGTGGTTTGGTTTTTTGGGGATGCTTTTTAAGAGTACTCCTGGATTTTTTTTCCCCCATTTGCATAAATGTGAACACGAACTTTAAATAAGTAAAGAACCATCAAATTCTCAAGGTTTCTCAGTGAAAATAACAAGACAATACTAACAAACACTTGAAGAAGTTGAAATATATTGAATTTAAAAAGTTAAAATATAGAGATCTTAGTTTAGATATAGTTTAGGGATTTTAGATTGTTTTGGGTTTTTTTCCCAGGAGAATGAAATGGCTTCTGACATGTGCGTTCACCATTTTCAACCAAGTCAGTTGGTGCTGTTATTTATAGCATATAGGTTATCCTTACATTAAGCATGTATTTTTAATAGACAGCAAAATCACACTGTTAATTAACCAAGATGTACAAAGGTTTTACTTTAATTATAGCAATATCTTAGTTGTGTCTATACTCTTATGCAGAAAGAAATTAGATTTATTATCCTATTCTTCTTCTCTCCTCAAACAACTATCATTTATTAAAAGGACTGGGGAAAGCAACTGCTGTTTATGATTTGATCTATAATTTTCCAATCTTTCCAGTCACTTTCATGAAAGTAGTATTTTTCCTGAAATAAAATGAAGGTCAGTGTGTCAGCCTGACTATGCGTCCATAACCATCATTCACTTTCAGTCAGATGCACAAAAAAAGATYTGTTTCAGAAATTTTTACATCTGTAAATTACTTGATTTTTTCCTCTGGTTTCTTGTGTTATTATAGAAGAATATCTAAGGTTACTATAGCAACCGGCTTCATGACATGCTTATCTGTAGCTGTTGATGATTAAATCATGTACGAGTTCTCACAGTTAGGTTTGATTAATATTTTTGGTAGCTGGGGATACTGTTATGTAAGCATCTGCTGCTGATATTAAGAGTTCTGTAAATTAATTGATTTTATGTGCTGGATAGCACATCACATCTAAACAACCAAAACACCATGCTGAAATGTCTTTTTTTAAACATAAACAGATGAACTTTGTCAAGCATTTAGTATTTCAAGTCCTTGACAGTTCATTTCTGACAGGTTTCCTGAGCAAAACTCTCTTTTTCTTACTTCTGTCTTAATGAAGACAAAGAAATGATTATGTGAATAAATAAACACAACTTCTGAGCTCCCCAGTGTGCAAGAGAAGTGCTGGCTTAAGTATATTTTCTGTATATGCTCCTGCACTTTATTATTTTGAAAACCAATTCTAAAATGTTGCTAATAAACACTTGGAAATATTTAAAAGGAAGCATTGCTTTGTGTTCCTCTGTAAAATCCTAGTGCAGGGTTTTGTTTTGGTTCTGTGATACCATCAGTTCTGTTATGAAAACAGACAAATGTCCATAAAAACTCTTTAGTCAATTGCTAAAATGTAAAGCAACTTTCATACTTCTAATCAACATAGAAGAGAAATTTTTTTCCAGAGAGATGCAAATCCCAAGTCAATGAAGCTGCCAGATTGTATGGCTTGTTACTAACCAAATATCTAGATAATTTTTCTATTCAGAAACTCAGGCTCTCTTTTTAGTATACCTCGCACTAAGTCAGATTTTGATGAGTTTTTTTTTTGTGATTAAACTTGGTGGAAAGACAAAAAGTTAAGTTAGCTTGTGGCATTTGCTGGGGGAATGTAGATTCTGAGATGTGTTTTGGTTTGTTTTGGTTTTGGGCTTTTTTTCTGTTGTTGCTTGTTTGGTTTTGTTGTGGGTGTTTTGTGCTTGTTGAGTTCTTTTTGTTGTGGGTGCTGTTTATCTTTCGGTTTGGTTTAGGGTTTTTTTTTTTT